>NC_058131.1:266430911-266467924 GCF_016433145.1 Gracilinanus agilis | reverse complement strand
AGAGAGAGAGAGAGAGAGAGAGAGAGAGAGAGAGAGAGAGAGAGAGAGAGAGAGATGAAGCATTCAGAAAATGGAGGCAATCACAAAGTACCAAACACTAAGATAAATTAAGGTAGAGACCAATGTAGAGGCAGAGACAGATTTGAAGGAGTGTAGTTAAAATCAAAGACCCCACAAACTGCTCAGATCCAAATGACAAATGACATATATGTGGCTCTTCTCCCCCTCTGCTCAATAGCTTTTCTGTATGGGGAGGAATAGGCAGGGTAGAAAGTGAGTCTGGGGTAACAAAGGAAAGGATGCTCTAACTCCAAATATATTACCTATTCTCCTCCTCTCTGCCTCTGAGTTCTACTCAGATCTAGGTTATAATTCTCTCAACTCTCTCTAAGTCACTTATGTGGATTAAAAACAGCAACTGTCCCAGTCCTGACCCCAGGGGACCTCATTGAAGACTTCCTCCCTAGCTCCTCTCACAGGCACTCTCTGTTCTTAAATTTAACCAGAGTCCTTGCCTGTTCAGCTGCAGCCTTCCCTGGACCAATTCCCCCACCCAGTCACCCTCTCTCTCTGTCCTCAATCCCTTAGAAAAGACCTGGGGAGGAAGCAGGCTACAGGCCAAAAAGCTAGAGGAATCCCATCGATTTCACTTTGTCGATGATCTTCATTCTGGTTCTCCAAGAGGGGGTGGGGTGGGAAGTGATAAGGAACAACAGAACAGTAAATCCTCCCCTTCCCCCAACTAGAAAGCTTGGTTTATAGGAGGACTCAACCCCTAAGCTCAGAAAAGATTATTTTTTCTGCGACTCTCACCTTAACTGTCTTCCTGTAGGAAAAGAGAAAGAGGGTTGGGGGATGGAGAATTGGGGAGGTCCATAATCTGGAGCTCTTCCTCAGCAAGGGAAAAGAGTATTTCAAAAATCATAGATCTAGGACAAAAGGAACCTTAGAGGCCGTCTAGTCTAGCTCCACTAATTTTATAGTTGAGGAAACTGAGGCCCAAGGAGATTCAAGGTTACACAGCTTTAAAGCTGGCATTTGAACACCACATCTTTCAAGAGCCAAGGCTCTTCCACTGTATCAATATCCCTCCCCATACCCTTTTTTTCTGTAGAGTTATTGGGACCTTTGGAGTGACCAGTCCAAAGCCACTGGAGTCAGATATATATGTATATTTTTTTCTTGATTAAAAATTTTTTTTAATCTAATAAACCCTAACTTCTGTCTTAGAATCAACACTAAGTATTGGTTTCAAGGCAGAATAGCAGTAAGGGCTAAGCAGTGAAAGCTAAGTGACTTGCCCAGGACCATACAGTTAGGAAGTGGCTGAGGTTACATTTGAATTCAAGCTCTCCCATCTCCAGGCCTGGTTCCCTATCCACTGAACCACCTAGCCTCCCAAAGGGGTTCTTCAAGGGCATGTCTCTCAGGGTGCTTGTCCAACCAAGGTAGTTGAGGTCAGAAGTGGCTTAGCTATCTGGATGTAATAGTGATAAGATCATTGATTTAAGGTTGGAAGGAATCTTTCATTCTCATGACTAGAGGTCATCTGGTCCAATCCCTTCATCTGTAAAATGAAGGAAATTCTGTTCCCTTCCCTCCTCCCCCACAGCCTTCTGGGTGGGCTCAAATAGAAAGTTTCAAATGCAAAGCAGCAGTAACATGGTGCAAAGGAAAGAAAAATAGATTTAAAATCAGGAAATTGGAGGATCTGAATTCAAATATTGTCTCTATCATTTACTAGCTGTGTAACCTTGATCATTTAATTTCTCTCAGCTTTAGTTTCCTCAGTCCAGCTCCTAATCTCTGATCCTTCAGGGAGGTTAAGTGATTTGCCCAAAATTACACAGCTAGTAAAGACAGAGCACAAATTTGAATCCAAATTCCCGGTTCTTTCTGTTATATACTGACTCCTCACAGTGTTTGAGGCTTTCCATTAGAGCCCCCTCAGGATGACTGTGGGAGGGAGTAAACCCAAATCCTGGGCGACTTTCTTCCTTCTTGACACCTTAAGCTTCTCTCTCTTCTTCTGCCGCCAGCTAGCCTCCGGTCCAAAGAGGAGAAAAAAATCCAGGCATGCTCATTACCCAAACTGAGCTGCCTTGGAAGCCAATTAGGTTTTTTTCGGAGGGGTGACGGTGGCGGAGGTGAATTGGGGCCCAGCTGGGGAGAGATTTCAGGCTGGGCTGCTCTGACCACACCCCCTCCTTGATCATTTGGGGCCACCTGCTCTCTGCTTGTGTGGGAGCTGGGGAAGTGACCACAGGGGCCAAGCCGTCTGGGAGCAAGTCTGGCTTTGATCTAAGGAGTCACGGCCACCGGAAATGCAGAGCACCCCTTATAGGGGTGCCAATCTCCTCCCCCTCCCCCGCACCAATCCCGGTTTTAAGCGACAGGGATCCTGGAAGTTCCGAAGGCGGAACTTATTCACTGACCCTCGCTTCTAAGGCCCAGGCAAAAACACTCGACTTTGGCTCCCACCTTCCTGCGCCAGGTTCTCTCATCCTTAGCCAGTTTTTGACTATCCAAGGTCCATCTTTCCTAGGACACTCCAACCTTGCTGACTCCAACTCTCATCACCTGCCTCCTCCGGCCCCAAACTAGTGGGGAACGATCAGCGGCCACCTGAACCCTTTCCCCGCCCAGTTCCAGAACCCTTACCCCACTCTTGGTCATCACGTAGTGCCTGGGAGTGAGAAAGAGGGGGAGGTCAGGAAGTCGCTACAGCCTCAAAGTAGGACTTCAGGCCAAGTGAAGAATAAACAGCGGCTCAAAAAGAAAGGAATAAACCTCCCAAGTGGAGCCCCGGCTCTCTTCAAACAATAAACAGCGCCTCCGCCCTCCACCTAGCCCCTTTCCCCTCCTCCAAGTAATCCCACCTGCAGCCTCAGACTCCAAGTAATCCCACCTGCAGTCCCAGTCTCCTCCACCTCCGCAACTAAACTGTAACCCCTTAGTCTCAGTCCCTTTTCCCTTGGGGCCAAGTAGTTTTTGTTTTAAACTGGGTTCTTGTTTTCCTGTCACTCTCCCGCCTCCCTCCGAACTCCGCTGTCAGTTCTTTCTAACAGAATCTTCTCCTCTCCCCCACTAGCTCCTCACCTAGCTACGGATACCCTCGACCGGATTCCAAGACCCTCCCGAAATCAGTCCGTCAGTCCCCAGGAGTCCAATGGGGAGGGGGGCGGGTCAGGGAAGAGCACAGAGATTTAAAAATAGAACACGTATTCCTCTGGCTAGCGGAAAGCCCCTGGGGTGTATGGGAGGAAGCGGGCTGGCTGGGGGGCAAGGGTGGGGGCTCAGGCCTAGGGGCCGGATCTTAAAGGTGGGGGGAGGGGGGAAGGGGTGGACAAGGGTGGGAGGAATGTTCAGGAAATACCCCCGGCTGCGGTAGTGCTAGGAAAAAGCTCTAATGCAAACAGGGTGCGGTTGCAGTGGAAACTCCCAGGGCAGAATGGGGCCGGTCTAAAGAATCTGCTGTCCAGCGAACCTCAGCCTTTCCAAAGGGCGCTGGAGAAGGCGGTAATCTGTGGAACCTGACCAAGTCCAGTCCTACATACGGGGCCCTTTTCCTACCTTTCGCCTCCCCATGCCCCCATATAAGGGGTAGCTTGGTTCTAGGGTCTCTTCCCCAACCCCTATTCACCTAATTTTCTGAATACTCTTCCATTCCTGGTGATGCTGAATTCCTAGTTTCCCAAGCAACCCCTCTACCACTAATTCATCCCTATCCACTTTAACCCTAGCCCTCTTAACTCCCAATCCAGCTCTCCCCACACTTTTTATTGTGTTTTGAGTTCTATTCTATCATTAATACACTTCCTTTCATCTTGGGCCTCTTTTTCTCCAGCTCTTCCCATTGCCTGCCGCTCAGAGTCCTAATTTCCCCCAAAAGATTATGCATCCCTGACTATCTTTTCAGTACAAGATGAAGCTTCTCTTATATTTATACCAAACACACTGGTCTAGGAGGAAGAGTAGACTTACTTCTTGCTCCCTACTGCCACTCCCAGATCCTCCCTCTTTTGCTTGTCATTCAGCAGCGTATCCTTTGCGGTTCATTCTATAAAGATAATTCCCTCTCTCCAGATTCTCTGGCAATTAGCTGCTTCCCTTCTTTCTTAAGGAGTTCAGGTGCCTAGTCCAATCCCAGCCTTTATGTCGAGGGATTTGTACGAATTTGTAGATGAAGATATATATATATATATACCAATGTTTCTTTAAACAGCCTTTCTCAGTACACCCTCTTCTTTAGTTCTTATGACTATTCCTTCACTACACTTCATGCCTCCGATACCCACTATCCCACTATCACTCACAAGTGTCTCAATTCTATAAGAATTCTGAAAGACTTCTTACTATAACTATTCCATCTCTCCTTATTTCTCATTCCTCCTAATCCTATTATTTGTCCTCACTAAAAACTCCATCTCCTCCATGCTTTCCCAGGTTTTACTTTCCTTAATTCCTAATTTTTGACCCTACAGATATCCAGTTCAATTTTGCACTATCATCAATCTTTTGTCTCCTTGTCCTAGCCAAGGTGCCTAGCCAACCCCCTAACACGGATTAGTCCCACCATCCACTACCTCTGCTCCTACTTTCCTTAATATTGTGGTCACTAAAGCACCCTGTCAATTGATGCTTTGCATTGTATTGTATTATGTCTATTGTATGTATGATAGATGAATTTTTGCTGTAGATGGCACCTTAAGGTAATTACTTGGGACTCTCAACGGTTCTTATTCTGTCAAATGATGTTGCTCATTTTGATGGTGCAAGCTCTAATTCTCAATGCTAAACATACTCCATCTGATTTTGCAGGGGATTTCAGAATTCCAAACCCCAGGAGAAATATAAATAGGTGTGTTCAGTATAACTTCCATGGATCCAATGAAAGGCTCTGAAATCCAACTGTGAATTCTGGGGATTGTAAACACTGACAGAAAATGTGGTTTTCTTTCTGCCGTAGGGGAGATATTCTCAAGAAAATCATCATACATGGGTAAGGAAGAAATCAAAGTGATTAGATGTATGATGAAGTTTTAGTTTCAAAAAGAGTGAGTACTCAAATCTGGCCTCAGACACTTCCCAGCTGTGTGACCTTGGGCAAGTCACTTGATCCCCATTGCCCACCCTTACCACTCTTCCACCAAGGAGCCAATGCAAAGAGGTTAAGGGTTTAAAAAAAATAAAAATAAAATAAAATAAATGAGTACACAGAAGCAGCAACACAATGGGGTGGGGTGGAGCTACCTCAGGTGTTTTGTGATGAGTTCAGAAACTAGATTCTAGATATTCTAGGCTTGGCACCAAAAACTACACCATCCACTTGCTGGTGGGGTGGGATGGGCACTCTCAGGCAGCTAGAAGAGACTGAACGGAGACTGTCCTTGAGATGAAGGAAAGGGCAGTGAATTCTCTTTTTCCTTCCCCTATATCTTCAGCTGACAGGGATTTTTGACACAATTTCTTTAAGCTGCTCTTAATTCTTGAGGTTTTCCTGTAAAACTATGACCAGGTACATATTTTTATATGTAATCATATAATTTCTATGTGATTAATATTTATTGTGTACAGGGGAATTACAATGGAGTTGAATGGCTTGTAGTACACAGAACTAAATAAGATCCAGATTTAAATTTCAGTCCAAAATAACTATGGTTTTATCCTAGCATGGAGGCATTGAATCAAATAGTGAGAGAATCTTCTAGAAATATTTCCTTTTATTTAACCAACCTTACCAGGTTGTGCCACCTATTGGGTGTATCTATTTTCAACCTACCATTTCACCTGATAAGAAAGTTCCTTGAGGGCAAGGACATCTCTGCATCTTCAGTGCCCAGTAGAGTACCTGGGAATGATTCTTGCCCAGAATCCCCACCAGAAATACCCACAGAATCCAAAAGTCCTTCCCTATGAAATTCCCAAATTGCTATATACTTTGAGGACTTAGACTTTTCCCCAATTTCTCCCACTTCTCAGTTTATAAGCTATAGAATATAAGATGGGGTGATCAAAAGGTGGGAGATACCTGTAGCTATAGCCTAGTCTCATCAGAATTGCTGAACAGAACCATGTAACTTGGGTTACACTTTCAGCATTCCTCTAGTACCTTTCTGAAGAGGTCAGAGATTAGCCATGCTTTCCAATTCTGTGCCTTCTTTTCTATTCAATATTCATCAAGCTTTTCCCACAGATCAGGAACCAGCTGAAAATTCCTTCAATTAATTGACTGCCTTTATAATCCTGCAGGATTGATTCTCCCTCCCCTCTGCAATCTCTCTCCCCATTACCCACTTCCTATCTTTTTTCCATTCTGCACTTATCTGAAGACAGCCACAGAATCATACATACTTCCCCTTGCTCTAGCATTTAGAAGGTCTCCATTTAATGAACTGATCAGTTCAATTCAATTCAGCAGATATTTTATTAAGGACTTTGATATGCATGGCACTGTTAATGGGTGATCAGTCATTTTACTCTCTGAGCCTTAGTTTTCCCATTTGTAAAATGGAGGTACTGGACTAGATAATCTCTAAGATGCTTTCCAGTTTTAACATTTTAAAAATCTACACAACAGACTTTAACCCCTTTCATGTTTTTAGACTTGACATTCCATCATTTCATTTTATTATCAAACCTATAAGGGTTAATGTTAGTATCCTCATCATATAAACTAGGAGACTGAGGTCCATAAAAGTGAAGTTACTTGTCCAAGACTACACAGTAAGTTAGTAGATGATTGGAGACTAGAACCTAGAACTCCAGTTCAAGCTTTCCCCCTAAATCTAGGTCTAGATTCCTGACCATGATACATTCTAATAATTCAATTCAATACATTTATAAAGACATATTCGGAGCCATATGGCATATTTTATACCAGACCTATCTCTCTTTTTCCTCAGATTTCCTAATGGATCAAATAATTTGGGAACTAAATAAAGCATGAGAAAATAATGACTATCTCATGTCCATTCCACATTAGGGACTGACATTTTAACAGGCACCTTCAATGCCTTGATCCAAGTGACTAATTCTTTAATCTGATGTCTGGTTAATGAAGACTTAATTTTGGAAAGGGGTGGAGTTTCCAGGTGCTCTGATTTCAAACACAATGTACTTTCTGAGTCTCTAAGTATATAAGGTTAATCTATCATTCAGTCAACATTTATTAAGTACTTGCTATGTGACAGGTACCATGCTAAACCCTGGGGATACAAAAAAAAAAAAATAGGCAAAAGACAGTCCCTGCCCTCAAAGAATTTACAGTTTCATGGAGAAAATAACAAGCAAAGAAAAACATCCAAACAAGTTATATAAAGGATAAAGAGGAATTAATGAACAGAGATAAGACACTAGAATTAAGAGGGATTAGGAAAGGCTTCCTGTAAAAGATAGGATTTTAGTTGGGACTTTAAGGAAGTCAGGAAAGTCTATAGGTAATGAAGAGGAGGGAGATTGTTCCAGGTTTAGGGATCAGCCAGTGAAAATGCCTGGAATGGGGAGATGAAAAGCATTATCTGAAGAACAGCAAGAAAGCCAGTGTCACTGGATCAGGGCACAAGAAGACTGGAAATATAAGAGGTGAAGGGCTTTAAATACCAAATGGAGCATTTTGAATGTTATCCTGGAGGCAATAGGGAGCCCCTGGAGTTTATTGAATGGGGATGTGGGTGTGAGTAACATGGTAGTACCTGTGCTTTAGAAAAATCATTTTAGTGTATGGGAAAGATGGATGTAGTAAGGAGAGACTTGAGGCAGGCAGACCCACTAGCTGGTTATTGTAATAATCCAGGCATGAGGTGATAAGAGAGTGTAACAGAATGATCTGTGTCAGAGAAAGAAGAGGGAGTTTTCAAGAGATGTTGCAAAGCTGAAATCAAAAGGCCTTGACAACACCTTGACTGGGGGGGGGGGGGGAGAGGGAACAGGGTAAAGAGATAGTGAGGAATCCAAGATGACTCTCATGTTATGAGCAGGAGGGCCTAGGAGAATGGCATTGCCCTCTACAGGAGTAGGAAAAGTAGGAGGCAAGGAAGGTTTAGGGGAAAAGATAATAAGTTCTGTTTTAAATGTATTGAGTTTAAGATGTCTATTAAATATCTAATTTAAGATGTCTGAAAGGTGATTGGAGGTCTGCAGACAGGTTGAGACAGGTAGATCTGAAAATCATTAGCATAGAAATGCCTATGAAGTCTATGGAAATAGTATGGGGGAGAAGAAAAGAGGGTGCAGGACAGACCCTTGTGGTTCTGTGGTTAGGGGATGTGATCAGAATGAGGATCTAGGAGACTAAGAAAGAGTGGTTAGAAAAGTAGAAGAGCCAGGAGAGACTGGTTTTACTAATTATTCTTGCTAACTTGGTACTGTACTCAATTGTGTCTATGATACTGAATGAGTGTGGGTTCTCCGTATCTTGGCCAAAAATCTAGAGAGAAGAAAGTATGGAGATAGAGATGGTAATTGAGTGTCAAAGGCTGCAAAGAGGTAAATGAAAATGAGCATTGAAAAACTCAGTAGAATTGTTCCTTGGCTAAGGGAGTGGGGTAGGAGAAGGGGAGGGAAAGAACATAAATCGTGGAACCCTGGAAAATTTTTCTTAATTAACCAATTAAATTAAAAATAAAGAATGAGTATTGAGAAAAGGCCATTATATTGGACCCTCTCATCCCCACTATTGTTCTTATATCTCTTCTGCCTTTTGTGACTAAACTCCTTGAAAAGGACATCTACAATAAGTGCATCCACTTTCTCTTCTCTCACTCTCTTTTAATCCTCTTATAATCTTCCTTCTACCCTCATCATTTAATGGAGACTTCATTGGTACCTGGAAAGGAAAGAAGTATTTTGATTGTGGATCAGATAAAGAGGGAGTACTTTCCAGTTATAAGGGAACTGCCTATACAAGCAGGAAAGTATGTGCCTGGTAAGATTGGGGATCAGTGAATTGTTCAGTTTGATTAAAAAAGAATTCTACTGTCTAGTCCCATCAGAGAGTCCTAAGGTAGAATGAATGACCAGATCCAAAGGTCCCCTTCCCTCCTTTCCCCCATCTAGCTAAAAGAAGCCAGCACTGCTAAGACCTTGTTATTTAGTTGCCTCTGGCTCGTTGTGACCCCATTTGGATTGTCCTGGCAAAGAGTCTGGAGTAGTTTGCCATTTCCTTCTCCATCTCGTTTAACAGATGAGGTAGCTAAGGCCAACAGGGTTAAGTGACTTGCCCAGGGTTACACGGTAAGTGTCTGAGGCTAGATTTGAAATTACAAAGATAAATATTCCTAAGTCCACACCAAGCACTTGATCCACTGCACCACTTAGCTTTCCATGTGCCTAAGATCTAGTCTATCTAAAATAACTAAAATAAGAGATATAACTAGGGTGGGGTGGCCAGGGCTTTTTGCCAAAGTGCTAAGATGCAGAGAACCTACACTCATTCAGTATCATAGACACAATTGAGCACAAAACCAAGTTAGTAAGAATAATTAGTTAAAACAGGAAATGACTAGATGATACCCTTCTTCTTCCTTAGTACTTCTAGCTGTACCTAGTTAAGATCTTCCTTAAGGTGGCTCCATGTATATTCCTTTCTTGACTGTGACTAGTGGTAATTTTCCCAACCAGCTCAGCATTAGCCCTAAGGTATCCCAATCTTTGCCCAGGAGAAATATGTCTTGCGGGGTCTCCATCTTCTCTGCCGAGGGCAGGCATCTTGTTTCCATTATGTTTCCACCCTACTAGTCAATCAGTTTTGGGGTGTGTGTGTGTCTTAGTCTGTCTTGTAGTCAAGTCACATGGCCACTTGTGGGGAGTGTGTCCCATAAGGCTCACTTGGGGAGGAACTGAGCTTCAGGGGCACACCTCTTTTGCTAATGGGAACCTATCAAAACTGTCTAAAATTTTATTGTAAAGAGCTGGCCTGCTCTGGAATAGGGACTGATCTCCAGCCATCAGCCTATCAATGTGTTGTTACTTTGACCTATTTTAATATTTTAAATTTAAAAAATTAATGAATTCATCTTAAAAAACTGATTAAAAGGTATATTTTGTGAAGCTACAATATTATAGCTCTGATGTGAAGAGATGTGTGAAGCAATATTGTGGACTTTGGAGCTGGGGAACGCTCATGCTAAGATTTCTGTTCCTCCCTTCACATGTCCTTATACCTGAGTCCTAGGATACTCCCTGCCCTCTCTATATCTCTAGCATTAGCAACCCATCCCAAGGGCTTCATCTTGTTCTTTGGAGACTTGCTGCTATTTTCTGGGTGTCAGTCCTGTTCCGCTGTGATGTTAGGAGTGGGTGTTAGATGATGACCTGGATCCCCTGGCATAAAAAAGATCTAGTCTCTGGACAGTGATATGGTCAGGATAGCCACACCCAGGTGAGGAAGGATAATCCATCTGCTTTCATTGGTCCCCTTCCCAACCCCCTACCTCACATACTTCCCCAGCAGCCTGGAGGGATGGGGAAATGAGTTAATCAACCCAGTGGTAGTGACCTCAGAGGAATGAATGAGGACAGAATGAATGATAGTCTGGGCCAAGGGTTTCCTCTTCTCCCCCACCCCCCACCCCCCCAGCTCCCTCCCGGTCCTTATCTCAGATCTCGCTGGCTTGATCTGACTTCCTTAAAGCACAAGTCCTTCTCTGAGTCTGTCTAGGCAAAGATCAGAGAAAAATAGGGCAGCAGAGATAGGGAAAGGCATCTCTCATTTGACCATCCTTCCTTGCTCCCCACCCCCACTCAGCACTGTATCTTGTTGAGGACAGACTGCCAGAGCTTTCTTCCCCAGAGGAAAAAGAGACAACTCAGAGTATCCCCAGGGTAGCACCCACAACCACCTGAGCTGGAAGACTGCCTGGAGACCCCAAAAGGGGATCAGGATATAAGATTGTACCTGAAGCTGAACTTGGGGAGAAGAGAAAATGGGAAGATCATTCAGGTTAATGGTAGCAGAAGCTTGGAATTCTTTACTCCCTTCTCCTGATTTCTCTGTTTCTGTTCATCAGCATCACCATGCTTACAATTACCCAACAATCTTTGCCTCCTCCCTCTTTTTTCAGGGCCTGCCAGACTGCTTACTTCACCCCACACACCCACCCCCCCACACACACCCTGCATTGTCACACCTCTGAATTCATACTTATAAGGTAGCAAAGTATAGTGGACAGTATATTAGATCTGGAATCAGAAGACCTGGGTTCAAATCTCAGAGCTTCAACTTAAATGTCTGTTTGAGCTTGGGTATATCACTCAACCCTTCTGGATCTTTATTTCTTAACCTGTTAAATGGGGAATGTGGCCTAGATGATATCCAAAGTCCCTTTGAACTTTAAAATCTTTTGATTTCCAGGGCAGTGAGTCGGCTCTGTGGATTGAGAGCCTGGCCTAGAGACTGGAGATCCTGGATTCAAAGCTGACCTCAGACACTTCCTGGCTGTGTGATTCTGGGTAAATCATTTAACCCCAGTTGCTTAGTACAGGTTCTTCCACCTTGGAACCAATACTTGGTTTTGATTCTAAGATAGAAGGCAAAGTTTGTTGGGGGGTTTTTTAGTCCCACAGTTTCATGTTCTCAACACCTGTAATTTTCCTCTCCTGATTTTTCCCTGTCAAAAAACCTCTCCATCCTTCTAAGTCTAGCTCAAGCTCAGCTTCCTCCATGAAATTTCCTACCCTTCCCCCAATCCTCCTCTTGCCTCCCTTGTCAAGTCTGAAAATACTCTCTTCCTCATCAGATTTCCTATAGCACTTTTGTTCTATCTCCTGCTATATTCTACCTTGTGTTCTTATTGTTTTCGTATAGGTCTTATCACCCCCATTTACTCATTTTTGTATTTCTCATGTAATCTAGCATAGATCCTGTCCCTAGAAGGTATCCATTCAATAAATCAAGGTTGAACAAGGTGCTATTAGGGGTCAGAGGGCACTGGAGAGCCCTTTGGCCCTTTCTGGATTCACTTTAATTTCACTTTTATTTATTTATCGAGATAGACTAATTGATATGCCTAAGGAATAGGAGAATGGACTAATTGACATCACCATGGACCCTTTTAATTTGGGGTCATTTTTACAGGTTCTGTCACATGGGAAGAACAGATACACTGGCACATCTTTGGTTTAGAGAAGAAGAGTCCTCTGGGTTTGGCTACAGGACACAATTTTTTTTTCCAGTCTCTTTCAGGCTCCCTGGACTCTACCTGTGTCACTAGTTCTAACCAGTCCTTCAGGGATTCCCCAGATCATATTCCTTTCCTGCTGAGTTGTTCCTGACATTTATCTAAATTGAATCTCTGCCTATAGATTTTTGCTCAGTTCTCTAAACTCTGGGGATGTTTAGCCTGGAAAAGAGAAGACTGAATGGGGAATGTAATAGCTGTCTTCAAATATTTGAAGGGCTGTCCTATGAAAAGGGGATTAAACTTGTTCCATTTGACTCCAGAGGAGCAGAACCAGAAGCAGTAGGTGGAAGTAGCAATGAGATAGATTTCATCTTTGTATAAAGAAAAACTTCCTAACAGTTTGTAGGATCATAGACTTAGACTTGGAAGGGACCTTAGAGGACATTAAATGCAACTCCCTCATTTTACACATGAGAAAACAGACAAACAGAAGTGAGTTGCCCAGTGTCACACAATAATAGAGCTGGGATCTGAAGCTAAGTCTCTCTGATTGCAGCTTGCAATGCCCAGTCCACTACACCATGCTACCTCTAAGAACTGTCAAAAACATTGGAATAGGTAAGTCTCAAAAGGTAGTGAATTTTCCATCAATCTAGGATTTGAGTGGAGATTTTATAGCCACTTGGTCATTCAATAGATGGAATTAATAATGATTTTGCTAATAATCAGACTAGTGATCATTTATGAAGATTCTCTAGAGATTATTTCATAAGTTTCTTTTTTCTCTTCTTTGTTTTTTCTTAGCTTAAAACACCTTTTAATTTGATCAGTATGCTATTGTCCTTTCCCTATTAGTTTTTTTATTGATTCCAAGGCAAAAGAGCAGCAGGATCAAGGCAGTTGTAGTTATGTGACTTGCCCCAAGGTCACACAGCTAGGAAGTGTCTAAGGTCACACTTGAACCCAGGACTTCCTGTCTCTAGGCCTGGCCCTCTCTCTCCTGAGCCATCTAGCTGTCCCTTCCTCACTAGTATTTACAAAAGTCTCTCACAAGATTTCAAAAACTTCTAATGGCTAGGGCTGAGCTTTTCTCAGTATACTTGAGATAATTTGGTCCTATCCTTTACTGAGGTGATGGTGGAAGACAGAACAGCCAGTCTCTCTAGGAAGGAAGAAGAAAGGTATGGGTCCTTCACCTTATGAGACATAGAGTTGGAAATAAAGAGTGAGGCTCAGACACCACAGAGTGAGGATTCTGGCAACATCTCCTTCTTGTTCCTTCAGGGAACAAATGATGTCACATAGACCTGGTCCACAATATATCTAAAGATAGTCTTGTCCATGGTCTTGGGAGGAAGATCTGAGAACAATCCCCAGCTTTCCACTCTCTGAATCCTGAATCTTCTGTACTCCCTTTGCAATCCATTTTGCTGAGGGGTGGTTTAATGGAAAGAATTTGTTGTTCTTATTCAGTTCTTCAGTCATGTCTAACTATTTGTGACCCCCATGGACCATAGCATTCTAGAACCTTCTGTCTTCCACTATTTCCTGAAACATGTCCAAGCTCATGTTCATTGCTTCCATGACACTATCTATCCATCTCATTCTCTGTTATCCCTTTCTCCTTTTGCCTTTGACCTTTCCCAGCATCAAGTCTTTTTATTTCCCGTCTTTTTCTAAGTTCTCTCTTCTCATTATGTTGCTAAAGTTTTTAAGTTTCAACTTCAGTATTTGTCTTTCCAATGAATAGTCTGAATTAATTCCTTTAAGTATTGACTGATTGGATCTCTTTGCTGTCCAGGGGACTCTCAGAAATTCTTCTCTAGCACAACAATTTGAAAGCATTAATTTGGTGGGGCTCAGCTTTCCTTATAGTCCAACTTTCAGAGCCATACATTACTATTAGAAAAACCATAGCTTTGACTCTGTGGACCTTTGTGAGCAAGGTGATGTCTCTACTTTTTAGTATGCTATCCAGATTTGCCATAGCTTTCCTTCAAAGGAGCAAGAGTCTCTTGATTTCATGGCTACAGTTGATGTCTATGGTGGTCTTTGAGACCAAGAATATAAAATCTGACACTGCTTCCTTTTCTTCTCCTTTTGTTTATTTGCCAGGAAATGATGGGACCAATTGCTATCAGGGGTCAGCAACCTTTTTGGCTGTGAGAGCCATAAACGCCACATTTTTTAAAATGTAATTTCGTGAGGGGCAGCTGGGTAGCTCAGTGGAGTGAGAGTCAGGCCTAGAGACAGGAGGTCCTAGGTTCAAACCCGGCCTCAGCCACTTCCCAGCTGTGTGACCCTGGGCAAGTCACTTGACCCCCACTGCCCACCCTTACCAATCTTCCACCTATGAGACAATACACCGAAGTACAAGGGTTTAAAAAAAAAATGTAATTTCGTGAGAGCCGTACAGTGCTCATAGTGCACGCTCCTGTAACAGCGCCTGAAAAAAAATTGACTTTATGGCTCCTGCAGAAAGAGCCATATCTGGCCCTCAAAAGAGCCAGATATGACTCGAGAGCCATACTTTGCTGACCCCTGGCCTAGATCTTAGTTTCTTTTTTTTTAATGTTAAACTTCAAGCCAGCTTTTATACTCTCCTCTTTCACCTCTATCAAGAGGCCCCTTAATTCTTCACATTCTGCTATCAGAGTGGTATCATCTGCATATCTGAGATTATTGATATTTTTTCCAGAAACTTTAATTCTGGCTTTTGATTCATCCAGGCTGGCATTTTGCATGATGTGCTCTGCAAATAAGTTAAATAAATAAGGTGACAATATACACAATTCAGGATGAGAAACAAGGTATGTCCCTATATCTGGGAAAAACATCTCGATCCATCAGTAAATCAACTGACCTGTAAGTATTTGATGAGAGCCTTCTAAGATCCTGTTTTGCCAACTTTAAGGAGATAATGTTAAATCTTTCAATCAAAAAACATTAATTAAGCACCTATTATATGCTAGATACTATGCTAGGTATTGGGGCTACAAATGAAAAATCATGATATAGCTCCTCTGGGAATTTATATTCTACCGAGATGGGGGAGGAGGTGAGTAGGGGGAGGGAATATAATTTGCTCACTGTTGTCTAAATGTAGGATATTATATGTGCATATAGCTGATACATTCATATTCTATGTGATACATATATTTCTGATAGATACATACATATAAATGATGTGTATATGCATATGTTTTATATCTAAATAATTCATATATATCACAAATAGATACATATCCTTTCTAGGGCTACTCCCACCAATGGGACACTTAAACTTATAACTTGGGATCTTCAGAGGGACAGTCACTATCTATCCCCTTCAGGGTTATATAGATAATCCCGAGGGGCTAAGTTTCTAGCATTATCACTCATGAGTTTACACCACTGTGATTCTCATTAATAATCAACTAGTAACTTCAATTAACTTTTAGTAAAATGAATTTAACCTTAAGAACAGCTGATGCTAAACATTCTCCCCAAAGTATGAGTACATTCTCTTTTTGTACATACAAGTTCCCTATAATGAGTGGAATCAAACTCGGTAAAATGATGGTGAAGAACACGTGTAGCGAATACCTCTAGCCAAAGAGTAAATGAACAACTCCTGGTTACTAGGAATCCTTTTCTCCATTTTGGAGCTCTCGTGAAGTTCACTGAGGAATGAGGTATCAGTGATAGTTGAGACACTGCACTGAGTCTTCTTTCAGGGTATGGCATTAAGCTGGACAGATTACTCTACTGCCACCCAAAATCTCTCTAGATCTTGAAATGCTCACAAACTGGCTCACTGGGAAATGTGTATTTGAAATTTCTGTTCAGTCACTTATCAACTCCTGTGGCTACTGTTATGATCTCCAATATACTCTGCTACCAACTTCAGTCACTGGTGGGACCAGTGAAGCAGTAGGAATTCACTGAAGCTTATTTTTAAGTTGAAATAATATTTTTTCCCCATTATATGTAAAAACATTTTTTTAACATTCATTTTTTTAAACCCTTACCTTCCATCTTAGAATCAATACTGTATATTGGTTCCAAGGCAGAAGATTGGAAAGGGCTAGGCAATAGGGGTTAAGTGACTAGTCCAGGGTCACAGAGCTAGGAAGTGTCTGAGGCCAGATTTGAACCTAGGACCTCCCATCTCTAGGCCTGGCTCTCAATCTACTGAGCTACCCAGCTTCCCCCTTAACATTCATTTTTTAAAAGTTTTGAGTTCCAAATTCTCTCCCTTCTGATCCTCCCTCCCTCCCTATCCCCCTCTCTGAGACAGAAAACAATATAGTTATTACCTGTGTAATCATATAAAACATTTTTTTCCACATTAGTCATTTTGTGGAAGAGATCTCAGATTAAAAAAAAAAGAGGAAGAAGTAAAAAGAAAATGAAATATAGTATATTTTGGTCTGCATTCAGACTCCTTCAGTTCCCTCGAAGAAGGCAAATAGCATTTTTCATCATGAGTCTCTGGGATTGTCTTGGATCACTGTATTTCTGAGAATAACTAGGTCATTCACAGTTGTTCATCAAGAAATATTGCTGTCACTATGTACAATGGTCTTCTGATTCTGTTCACTTTGTATCAGTTCATGCAAGTCTTTCTGGATTTTTCTGAAATCATCCTACTGTCATTTCTTATAGCACAATAGTATTCCATAACTATTTACCTGGCAAAGGGGATTCCATGATCACTGAAGCTTATTTTTCAGATGACATGGTCAGGTCTGTTTTTTAAGATTATTAATTTGGTATCTAGGAAATCATGGATTCAAGGAGAGATTCAGGGAGACCAATCAAGAGGGTTTTGCAATTGTCTAGGCAAGAGTGAATGGAGCTCTGAATTAAGATTACAGATAAGGTATTTTTTAAGTGTGAGCAGATAGTGGGAGATGAATGTGAATGAAGTTGAGGAGGTAGAATCAACAAGATTTGGAAATTGATTGGATAAGGAGATTGAGTGACTGGGAAAAGCCAAGAATTAATCCTAAATCATGAACCTGAATGATTGGAAGGACAATGCTGCCCTTGATGGAAATGGGGAAGTTAGGGGGGAGGGTGAGTTTAAGATGGAAAGTTCTTCAGAGTGGTCCAAAAGCATTAATACAGTTTTCAGCTTTAGGAGCTATTTAATAGGTATTATGTTAATTATAAATGTTATAAAAATAAATATACATGAATAAATATTAAACAACCATTTAAGCAATTAAAGATTAAAACTACATTGAGCTTTTTGGGCACCCTTATTTTGGACAGATTAAGTTTGAGATACCTGTGGAACATTTAGGCAGAAATGTCTAGCAGGTAGTTGGAAATGATGTACTAGGATTTATGAGAAAGATGGAATCTGGGTATATAGATTTTGAGAGTCATCAGTATGGAGATCCTAATAGAATTAATAGGAGCTTCTGAGATCATCAAGTCAAGTTAATCAAGGCAATGAGTGTTTATTAAGCACTTACAAAGTTGGGCAAGTCTAAGAAGTCAGAAGCAGAGTTGGGAGAGGATAAAAGATGGTTGTTTTGGGTGCTTCCTCAAGAACTCAGCTATGGGAGAAGGAGTCAGAAGGGTGGAGGAATGTTCCAGGGTAAAGAAGCCACAGACTTTATGGAACTTCCAGGATGAAAGTAGAGTGGGACTAAGGTCCACGGCAGTATTTTGAGTATATCTATGCACAGGGAGTGGGACATGGACGATGATTCTGCAAATGGCACTGAGAAGGAAGAGAACTGGAAGAGAGCATTATTATAAAAACTCAGGAAGGAGAAGGATTAACAGTGGCAGTTGTAGTAAATAAGTTAAAAAAATGATGAAGACTGAAAAAAGACCATTGGATTCAGCAATAAAGAGATCATTGGTGACTTTGGAGAGAGCAGTTTCGGTTGAGTAGTGGGACTGAAAGCCATATTACAAGGAACTAATAGATGAGTGAGAGTGAAAGTGATGAGAGAAAGTGAAGACAATAAATGTAGACAGCTTTTTCTAGGAGTTTGATTATTAAAGGAAAGAAAAGGAAGAGAAATGTAGGATGACAATTTGATGAAATGATATGATCAAATGAAAGTTTTTTTAAGATGAGGGAGGCAAAAGAATGTTTATAGGCAGTGAGAAAAGATCAAACATATAAGGAGAGGTTGAACATTTGGGAAAGAGGAATAATTGAAGGGGCAAGCTCATGGAGGAGATAGGGAAGGCTGGATCAGAAGAGTTGGTGTTGATAAGGAGGGTTCCCTTATCCTCTGAGACTGGAAAAAAAAAAGGAGAGAATGGGACATGATGTTAATGCTATTTCAGATGGGAAACTGGGGAAGAGACAAAACTTGAAATGAAAGACCTCATCTTTTTCAGTGAAGTATGAGATGAAGAGCTTTGCTAAGAGACCATGGGGAGGTAGCTTGTGAAGATAAAGCAGAAAGAAAAAATATAATAAATACTATTGTGGGGCAAAAGGCAGCCTTCCATTTTTATAGAAATTCGCAAATTAAGTCCTGGAGTACATAGTTCAAATAAGGAGACAATGACCTTAGACATACAGATAATGAGCAACATAGGTATTCTATAGATGCCCAATAAGGAGTTCAAATGAAGAAGAGGGCATAAATCATTGTGGATTGTAGTGGTCAGGAATTTAAAGAGTAGGTATGACTTGACTTCTGTTTTTATTTTCATTTGAAAAATGATTAATAATACCCTGGGTCCATCTCAGAGAGTTATGATGAGAATCAAGTGAGAGTGGATATGAAAGCCCTTTGGAATATTAAAGGCATTTTGGAATATAAGGACCAGAAGATGACAGAGGACAATATTCCTCTCCAAATAACTTTAAAATAATACTTCAAATAAAAATTTGGATCAACAGAGCCAATAAAAGGTCTTAGTGAGACATTTTCTTAATGAGACATCCCATGACAATTTAGGAAATTAACAGGAGAAGTGGCATCCAAGTGGAGGCCTGTCTAGAGTGACCCTTTGCTGGCACTGGGTACAATCAGCACTAATTGGCAACTTTATTATCATAGGCAGTTCTAGGGTAGAAAGGAGTACTTCTGATCAGTCACAAGAGAGCAGGGGTCCTGGTTCCAGTTCCAAGGTAGAGGGGACCACTAGCACATGTGGCTACAAGAGAGAAGGGGACCTGATTATAATTCTAGGGCTACAAGGAATAGTAGTATTTGTGACTAGAGGGGAATAGGGTCCCTTTCTGGATAAAGAGCAGAACTCAGACCAAGAGAGCAGTGACCACACCTTTCCCCAAATCATAACACCTTTGAAGTACCAAAAACTAGCAGATCTCTAGAACCAACTGAAAATAGTAGGTCAAAAGAGCCTGGCTCTCTATCCACTGAGCCATCTAGATTTCCACCTCCAGAGCCCAACTTTAAGATAAAGTTCAAAGTCAAGAAATAGGTAGGAAAAATAAGCAAAGAACTTGATTATAAAAAACTACTATGGTGGCCTAGAAGGCCAAGATACAAACTCAGAAAAGGACAACAATGGGAAAACCCCTATAGCCAAAGCCTCAAAAAAAAATATTAATTGGACCTAAGCTCAATAAGAATTTTTTGAAGGGGACAGTTAGATGGCTCAGTGGATAGAAAGCCAGACCTGGAAAAAGGAGATTCCAGGTTGAAATGAGGCCTCAGATATTTCCTATGTGTGACACTGGAGAGAACACTTAACTCTAATTGCCTAGTCCTTACTACTTCTCTATCTTGGAACTGATGTTTAGTGTCAGTTCTAAGAAGAAAGTATTAAAAAAAAAAAATTCCTGGTGGGGCAGCTAGATAGCTCAGTGGATTGAGAGCCAGGCCTAGAGACAGGAGGTCCTAGGTTCAAATCTGCCCTCAGACACTTCCTAGCTGCGTGGCCCTGGGCAAGTCACTTAAATCCCATTGCTTAGCCCTTACTGCTCTTCTGCCTTAGAACCAATACCCAGTATTGATTCTAAGACAGAAAGTAATGGTTTAAAAAAATTCCTGGAAGAGTTAAAAAAAGAGAGAGAGATGAGTGGTAGAGGAAAAAATTAAGGGGAAAATAAGACTGATGCAAAAAAGTTATGAAAAGAGAATTAACAATTTGGTAAAAGAGACACCAAAAAATACTGAAGAAAATATGCACAAACATGTAAAACATTTTTCCATATTAATCCTTTTGTGGAAGAAAATTCAAATAGAAAAAAATTAAGAAAATGAAAAAAATTTACTTTGGTCTGGATTCAGACTCAGTTCTTTTTCTCTGGAAGTAGATGACATTCTTTTTATCATGAGTCCTTTGAGATAGTTCTGGTTCATTGTATTGCTGAGAATAGCTGTTATTCACAGTTGTTCATTGTAAAGTATTCCTGTCACTGTACAATATTCTCCTAATTCTGCTTATTTCACTCTACTTCAGTTTATGTAATTCTTTCCAGGTTTTTCTGACCTCCTGCTTGTCATTTCTTACAGCACAATAGTATTCCATTACAATCATATACTACAACTTACTCATCCATTCCCAAATTAATGGGTATCCCCTCACTTTCCAAATGTTTGCCCCCTAAAAAGAGCTGCTTTAACTATTTTTGTACACATAGGTCCTTACTCCCCCTTTTTTTATCTCTTGGGGTATTGTTGGGTCACAGGGTATATATTGTTTTATAGTCCTTTGGGGTCCAAATTGCTCTCCTGAATGATGAAATCAGTTTACAATGTCCCCAACAATGCTATTTGTGTCCCATTTATCCCATATCTCCTCCAAGTTTTATTTTCCTTTTCTGTCATAATAAACAATCTGATAAGTGTGAGGTGGTACTTCAGTTGTTTTTAATTTGCATTTCTGTAATTAATAGTGATTTAGAGCATTTTTGCATGACTATAGAGAGGTATAATTACTTTGAGAACTGCCCATTTAAATCCTTTGACCATCTATCAATTGGGGAATGACTTATATGCTTATATATTTAACTCATTTCTCTACGCATCTGAAAAATGAGGCCTTTATTAAAGAATCTTGTAAAATTTTTTTTTGCAATATAATGATGACTGTGTATTATTTTTCATTGTTTCTCCCCATTACCTCCACCAATTACTTCTACCTCCCCCAATTTGCCCTCTTTTCTATCAACCCTTCCCTTTTCTCTTCTCCTGTTTTCCTATCTTCCTTCCTTCCTTCCTTCCTTCCTTCCTTCCTTCCTTCCTTCCTTCCTTCCTTCCTTCCTTCCTTCCTTCCTTTCTTTCTTTCTTTCTTTCTTTCTTTCTTTCTTTCTTTCTTTCTTTCTTTCTTTCTTTGTAAAACCCCTTCCTTTTGACTTGGAATCAATACTGTATATTGGTTCTAAGGCAGAAGAGAGGTAAGAGCTAGGCAATGGGGATTAAGTGACTTGCCTAAGGTCACACAGATAGGAAGTATCTGAGGTCATATTTGAACACTGGACCACCTATCTCTGGACCTGGCTCTCAATTTATTGAGCCACCTAGCTGCCCCTGTAAGATAGCTTTCTATAACCAATTGATTGTGTATGTTCTCCCCTCATTGAGCTAATTCTGTTGAGAGTAAGCTTCATATGCTTTCCTTCCCATATCCACCATCTTTCCCTACACTGTGAATGCTTTTTCATGCTTCTTCTATGTTCAATAATTTACCCTATTTTGTTTTTCCCTCACCTCCTCCTAATTAATTCTTTTTTCTCATGCCTTAATTTATTTATATTATTCCATCATATTTAACTCATATCCTCACCCTTTGGCTATATATACTCCTAACTGCCCTAATGATGAGAAAGTTCTTTGGCATTATAAGAATCATCTCCCTATATAAGGATATTCACCATTTAACCTTATTGAATGTCTTTTGATTCTCTTTCCTGTTTACCATTTTATGGTTCTCTTGAGTCTTATATTTGAGAGCTAAAATTTCCATTCAGCTCTGATCTTTTTTTCATCAGGAATGTTCAAAAGTCCTCTGTTTCACTGAATATCTATTTCCCCCCCTGAAGGATTATACTCAGTTTTTCTGGGTGATTCTTGGTTGAAGTCCTAGCTCCTTTGCCCTCTGGGATATTATATTCCAGGCCCTCTGATCTGTTCCTTTAATGTAGAAGCTGTTAAGTCTTGTGTTATCCTGACTGAGGCTTCATGATATTTGAATTATTTCTTTTTGGCTACTTGCAATATTTTACCCATGACCTGGGAGTTTTGAAATTTGGCTATGATATTCCTGGGAGTTATCCTTTTGGGATTTCTTTCAGGGGGTGATCGGTAGATTCTTTCAATTTTTATTTTGTCCTCTGGTTCTAGAATATCAGGGCAGATTTCCTTTTGAGAAGATGTCTAAGCTCTTGTTTTGATCATGGCTTTCAGGTTGTCCAATAATTCTTAAATTATTTCTCCTATATTTATTTTCTAGATCAGTTGTTTTTTTTCTGATGAGTATTTCACATTTTCTTCTATTTTTTTAATTCTTTTGACTTTGATTGTGTTTTGATGTCTTGTGGAGCTTCCACTTGCCCAATTTTAATTTTTAAGAAATGATTTTGTTGAGTGGGCTTTTGTTCCTCCTTTTCCATTTGGCTAGTTCTACTTTATAAAGAGTTCTTTTCTTCAGTGAATTTTTGCATTTCTTTTTCCAAAGGGCCAATTCTTTCTTTCAAGAAGTTTTTCTCTTCAATGCATTTTTTTGTATACCTTTTCCCATTTGGCCAATTATGCTTCTTAAGAAGTCCTCTTCTTTGGATTTTTGTGTCTCTTCTTCTAATTGGCCTATTCTGTTTTTAAAAATATTAATTTCTTCAGTATTTTTGGTGCCTCTTTTACCAAGCTATTGATTCTTTTCTCATCATTTTCCTTTTCACTCTCATTCCCCCCCCCCCCCAATTTTTCTTCTACCTTTATGCTCCTTCTCACTCAGTGACTTATGCCCCAGGACTGTAACATGGTTCTGCATCTGGGAAATACAACAAGAGTTTTGCAAGCAGAGCCAGAAAAGGGACCCCTGCAATCTCCTTTGGAGCAATTGTCTGATCCCCCTTACTATCTATGACTGAGAGTTCTGGAAGCCTTGGCTGCTGCTTAAGTTACACCCAAGGCCTGTTGCCTTGATGGGGCCTGCCCTGGTGAGCTGTGCTCTACCTCCACCATGGTACACTAGATTGTGTTGGACTTATAAGGGTTGAAAAATTACTTCACCTTGCTTTTTTGTGGGTTATGCTGCTCTAGAGTTTGTTTTGAGGCATTTATATCATTGCTCTTTGGAGGGTAATTTGGTAGAAATCAGATGGGTCACTGTACCTTCTCTGCCATCTTGGCTCCACTCCCTTCTCAATTTTTTTTTAAATGAAGGTCATCTAGTTGTCAAAGTGAGTGAGAGTCAAAGAAAAAGCCCTCATAAATGGGATATCCCATTATTTCATTATAGATGGAATTCCTTCCAAGAAACAAGTATAAAATTGCTCCAGAGGTTTTTTTTAATTGGCAAAATTTTGCTTTTAAGTAAATAATGTCATTCCTGCAATCTTTATATTTATTTGGATCATTAATTTTTACTAGATGTTTTTAGATAAATTCCCCTTTTTCTCTTATTTATCATCTTTTCTCATACTATCTTCTTTTGTTCCAGTCTCAGATGAAAAGATGGCCTTGCCAAGACCAAGGCCTCTACTTAATAATAGTAGTAGCTAACATTTATATAACTTGCCACAACTAAGGTCTTTCCTTAATAGTAGTAGCTAACATTTATATACCACTTAGTATGAGCTAGGCACCATGCTAAGTGCTTTACACTTATTATTTTATTTGATCCTCACAACAACCTTGGAAGATAGGTGCTATAATTATCCCAGTTTTATAGATCAAGAAACTGAGGCAAAGCAGTTTAAACGACTTGCCAAAGACCACATAATAAGTATCTGAGACTAGGTTTGAACTCAGGTCTTCTTAACTGAAGACCTGGAGCTCCATCCACTTCACCACCTTGATGCCCCTACTTGTGTCCTTGATCCCATCTCCTCCCCACTCTATTATCTTGTACCCTCCCAGTATTACCTTTCTCTCATCCTCATTTTCTCATTGGCTTCCTGACACCTATAAACATGCCCTTCATTTGTTGTTGTTGTTGTTGTAATAAAAGTTCTTTAATAGTGTGATCAGAAAGATTGCAATCTGGGTTCCCTCAAAGCACCATGTACTATGATATTTGGGTTCCCCTGCCCCCTCATTATTAAAATAACTTTTACTTAATGCTGTCATCCCTGCAAGCCATTGTCCTATTATTTTTTTCTCCCCTTTCACTACCAGACTTCTAGAAGGTGAACAGGTGCTCTTATTCCCTTCACTTCTTTACATCCCCTTCACTCCTTAATGCTTTGCAATTTGCCTTGCTGTGAATGTATGAACAAATGAAAATGCTTGTGCTGAATGCTTACAATGTGCAATGAACAATGTCAGGCTCTGAAGACACAAAGAGAAAAGTATGATAGTCCTTTCTCTAAAATTAAATTGTACATTCTAATGGGGGAGATAACATGTATAGGAGGGTTCAGCCATAGAGCAGATGGCAATGGCTGATGCTACCATTCCATCAGTAGACTGAAACTCTTTTCTCTAAGGTTGCCAATGACATCTCAACTTCTGTAATTTCCATGTCCCTTGAGAAGTGGGGACTTTGGGCTATGAGAGTGAGAGAGGAACTACTTTGACATAGTGACAGTTGAGAAAGGTGATCAAGGTCAGAATGAAAGTGGCATGGAGCTGTGAGTATGGGCTGGCTGCTGATTCCACTTACCCTACTCTTCTTTTGTAGTAACTTCAGCCTTGTGAGGTCAGAGGTCCCTAACAGTGACCAAACAGCCAAGGAAGAAGAAGCACCAACTCTTTTGAATTCTTGCTTTCATCAAACCTAATGTCATGAACTAAGACTATAATTCCAGAGATTTTGTATCTATGACTGATGAACAGTCCTAAGGGAAATGTGAGCTGAACATCCTGTGGTAATCATGGTATAATTCCCTTACTCTGGGAATGAATCAAATTCTTTATTTCCTACAACTTTTTGGGTCACATGAATCCTATGTCTGGGAGATGTCAGGAGTCATGAACAGTGATGAGACTGTAGAGACTGTAGCCTGCCAGTAGATGTTTGTTATTTATTATTATTCATGACCTCCTCGTTATCAAGTACTGTTATTTATTTATTGATTGATTCTACAATAGGTAAAAATGCTAGTCAGCCTTCCAGTATGTATGTCTGCTTCCTTGCAGAACCAATTCCACCACGGCAAGGTGATATGAATAGTGCTCATGGAAATCTAGCATAATCAAAAGGAAGTGAGTTAGATGATAAATGAAGATCTCTGAGATGAGTTCTAGTGTACTGATCTCCAAATCTGCACTCCTCTAGACAAGGGCTGCTATCCTATGGTGATCGGTGGAATTGGAGCATAGAAAATCTCACTTTCATAACCAGAGAACAAGGTTCTAACTAAGCACTTCAATCTCATTTAGTGGTTATCTCTGCCAGCTAGTGGTTAAACTGCTAAATCCAATGGGTTAGTTCTCATTCTACATTCTACTTGACCTATCTACTGCATTTGACAACATTCCCTTCTCCTGGATCTCTCCTCTCCTGGCTTTGCTGATCTTTCTCTTTCTTGCTTCTCATCCTTTGCTGTTTGACCACTTCTCAGTTTCATTGGCTGGATCTCTTCATCCTTCCTTGCTTCCGAACTTCCTTCTTTTCTTTCTTCTTTCCTTCCTGCTCCCTTACTTTCTGTCTTAGTGTCAATTCTAAGACAGAAAAGCAGGAAGGGCTAGGCAATCAAGGTTAGGTGACTTGCCCAGGATCATAGAGCCAGGAAGTGTATGGGGGAAGATTCAAACCCAGGTCCTCCTGACTCCAGGGCTGGTGCTCTAGCCACTGTGCTACCTAGCTGTCCCTTCTCTTTCTACATTCTCTTCTTTGGTGGCATCATCTTCTGTGGGTTCAATTACCTGCTCTACAAAGATGACTGCAAAATCTACATATCCAGGCTTAATATCCTTCCTGAACTCCAACCCCAACCTACTGGTCATTTTCACCTGGAAATCCTGTAGGTAATTGAAATTCAGCATGTCCAAACAGAACCCCAGGTCTTTCCCTCCTAAATATGTCCTTTCTTATAATTTCTCTATTCTACTAAAGGTCTCACCATTTTTCAAGGATCCCAGGTTTTTAATCTTACAATCGTTCTTGACTCTTACCTCTACCTCAACACCTATCTCACCTCCAATTGGTTGCCAAGTCTTGAAGATTCTACCTCTACAACATTTCTCAACTGTATTTCCTACATAGCTTTTACCCTAGATCATCACCTTTCATTTGAACTGTTGCCAGAGCCTCCTGATTAATTTCCCTACATGAAGTCCTTTTCCCCATCCAATCTATCCTCCACAAAGTTGCCAAACTGATATCCTAACACCAGATTTGATTATGTCACTCATCTACTCAAAAATCTACAGTGGCTCTCTAGAATCAAATACAAGATTTTCAGCCTGGTATCTAAAGTCCTCCACAATCCAGCTGTTGCTGCTTTTTTAGGCTCATTCTAATTCATTCCCCTTTGCTCACTCTCCTTTCTAATCAAGCCAGCCTGCTAGCTGTTCCTTGATCTGGATGTTCCATGTCTAGCTTTTGTACAAGTAATCCTTATTGCCTGGGAATCAACCTTTTGTCACTTCTGTGTCTCAGAATCCCTGTCAAACCACACTAAAGCACCACCATCAAAAAAGAAACCTTTCAGGGGACAGCTGGGTGGCTCAGTGGAGTGAAAGCCAGGCCCAGAGCCAGGAGGTCCTGGGTTCAAATCTGGCCTCCAATACTTCCTAGCTGTGTGACCCTGGGCAAGTCACTTGACCCCCATTGCCTATCCCTTACCACTCTTGATTCTAAGGCAGAAGGTAAGGGTTTAGAAGAAAAAAAAAAGAAACCTTTCCTGATTGCCCCACTCTTACCCCATTCATAGCCCTCTCTCCCTTTAGAAATTACTTTGTGTTACTTTCTATATGCTTTTGAATTATTTAGTTATGTGCTTGTTGTTTTCCCCAGAAAAACTAAAGCTCCTTGAAGTCAGAGAACTTTTTAAATTGTCTCTGTTTTCCTAGCACCTAGCACAGTGTGTGGCACTATACTAGGTGCTCCACAAATGCTTGGGGAATTGAATAAAGCATTTGTTCTCAGAGTAGTATCACTGGATACTTCTAAGTGAAGCTATGGATCCTATTAAGTTTTTAAAAAACTTAAACAATAAAACGTCCTACTGTTGGCAATTCTAAGGGCTCCAGACTCCCAGTGGCTAAGGCCAGGATGTCTCCAGGAAAAGTGCTTTGAGAGCAGTAGGGATTTGAAGATTTGAGGATTTCATAAGAACCTTTTCTTCTGACCAAGTTCCACCTAAGTCTAGCAGTGCTGGGCACTTAGACCATGTGACTCTCTGTGGAACTGGAAAGAATCTGTTACTGAATCTTTGGAGCAACAGCACAACTACAACCCTCACTTTCTCTCTGTCTCATTCCTTTTTCTTGTCTTAACACTCAGTAAAGAGAAAGAGAGTTTACGGAGGGGCAGTAGGTAGATGAGACTAGAGTTATCTAGGAAAGGCCCTCGAATCCCTTGACTCCTGGAAGTCCCCAGGGACTGTCTTATACTGGCAGCTCAATAAGGAGTCTTGTTTGATCCATCAGGCAATAAAGAAGTCTTTGTTGAGGCCTTGGGTGCCAAACCCTGTCTGTGTGGGCCACTGTGTGGGAAACAGAAGGATGAGACAGTCGCAGTACAGGGTAGCTCATAGTCTGGCTGTAAAGATAATCTCCTAAATCACAGAGAGTCATTCCCTTCCCTGTTCCTAACTCCATCTCAATGGACAAGTTCCTGCCCTCTGCCAAGGGCAAGCTGTCCTCATATACCTCCTTCCCTAGGTGACCACATGCTTCTCTTTAAGGTATTTGTAGGGACCTCTTTAAGGATGTTTTCTTTAGATTGCTTGGACTCTGAGTCCCAAGTCTCAGTGAGGACAGACTGTACTATGGACCACCCATTTGGCTTGTATGAGTGTGGATATCCTCTTCCACTGGTCAACAGACTGATTACAATAAAACTCCAGCTGATGGGAGTTCAGATAGGATCCCAGAAGAATCAAGGCACAGTACAGAAATAGGAGACAAAGACAAGATTTATTTTAAAACAGGAGTTGGGGGCAGGATTCCCCTAGATTTTCCCTTACAAAATTTTTATATCCTAGACCCTGTCCTGTTTTCCTGTGTGAGAGGCTACCATCTTTGGGCAGGGTCATGGGTCTTTACACTGTGAATAATATTCAGCTCAGTGCTTGCGTGGAGTTTTAGGGGGAGATTTTTATCAGATCAGGTCCTATTAGAACAAACTCCCAAGAGATCAGAGAAGATCTATGGTTGGTCCAGATGTGGCTAGAAGTTTTGCTTTAGGAAGTTTTGCTCCCTGGGCCAGGGCTGAGAATCTTCGAGTTGCACACAACTCAAAGGAACTTTGGGTAATGGTGCTGAGCCCATCTTCAGTCTAGATTTCTTAGCCCCTGAGTATTGTTTCCCTTCTGCAGGCCCTAGCTGACAACTTTTTTATTGATTGATTCTAGAACTCAGAAAGCTTTCTATGTGACAGGATGTCTCTGGTGCCCTGTTCCTATAGTCAAAATGTCTCTTTCCCCTTCTCCTTTTCTCTGTAACATGTCCTTGCTACTGTGCCCCCATGGGTAGGAATACTGATTAGAAATACATCACTGGAAACCACAGAATCCCTCAAGTTGATCCTTCCTAGTTGGGGCCTGAGAAGGGCAGGAAGGATCAGAATCAGAAAGCCTGAGGTGCCCACCCACCCAGGCCTGAGCCAAGAACTCCTGAGGAAGATAGTCTAGGGCTATGGTCACATTCCAAAGGGGCTAAGGCCCCTGTCCAGCCCCCTCCCCAGGGCTCTCAGGCACAGTCTGATCCATCTGGGGTTTCACTTGGACAGATTTCAGGGCAGCCAGGGCCAGGCTGGGGCTTCTGTGGAACAAAGGCTTTGGAAGGGAAGGGAGGGGGTAAAGAGGGAAATAAGAGGAAGAGGAGGGGGAGAGAAGAGAAAAAGGGACAGGAAGGGGCCTTGAAAAGTTTAGTCCACCCCTTGAATAAGGTCATGAGGTTTAAGACAGTTCTCCAGTCTACAAGAAGCCTTTCCCAATCCCTCTTAATTCTAGTTCCTTCCATTATTTCCTTTTTATCCCATATATAGCTTATTTGTATGTAGTTGTCTGCATAGTCTCTCCTATTCAACTATAAACTTCTAGAGGGCAGGGACTATCTTTTGCCTTACTTTCTATCCCCAACACTCAGCACTATGTTGATCGGCTGGCTACCTGTCCCCTTACCTACTAACACCATCCCCCAACACCTAAAGAACTCACTTCTGCTTTTCTGGGTCCCATCTCCTTTCTTCTGGGATTCAAATATGAGAACAAGGGGGAACCATAGAAATGACTTTTATTTCAACACCTTTTCCACCTTTTTTCAGAGGAGGAAACAGAGGCTTAGAGAAGGGAAGTGATTTTCTCAAGATCACACAGTGAATATGAGGCAGAGTTGGGACTAGAACTCAGTTTTCTAGAGTCCCAGCTCAGTGCCCTCTCAGCTCTGCCATTTTGTTGGCAATGGTAGTGGATAGAGAGTAGATGGAGGTGGTAGATAACCCCCCTGAGCTTCTGACCCTCTGGGTGTCATGGGAATTAGAGGAGGAAGAAGGGAGAATGCTCAGTGGGCCATTAGGGTACATTTGCCCAGGGAGAAGTTGTTTGGAGCCTTCAGGAATCCAGCTGGGGGAAGGAGAGAGGGAGCAATTAAGGACTGAGCCCCTTCTTCAGGGGAGGGGCCATCCTCAGGGGATCTGAGCCCTTGGTGGCCAGACTAGACATTGTCTGTGGCTTTTGTGGTACTGTAAACTAGAGGGAAGTCCTGACTTCTGGGCATTGCTCCTCCAAGGCCCTGAAGCCGTCCCCACAGCCACAGGAGTGGTAGAAAAATGGAAAGCAGCCGGAGATGACCTCCTTTAAAATCAGAAATAAAGGAGGAAACCCTTAGAGGTATCGTCCCTTGCCTAAAGGGACAGACATCCCAGCTGAGCCTGAGCCCCAAAGGACCGAAGAAAGCTGGGCCAGCAGGCAAAAAGACAGGACAACTCCCTCCTTTCTTGCCCTTGCCCTTCCCCTCCCCCTCAGCTGGGCTCTGCTCCACCTTCTCCAGTGGGGAGAGCTGCCCTAAGTTAAAAATAACGCTGGGGCCTCTCTGGAAACAGAAAGGGCTTGAGGCCCCAGTAGAGCAGGGCTAGGGTGAAGGCAAGCTTCCCTCCCCCACATGCAGCCTCCACTAAACGGGGCCAGAGGAATAGAGGAAGGAGAAAAGAGGGGGGTGCTGTTAGAGAGGGCTGAGGAGAGCACCAGAGGGAGGGGCTGAGGGGCCCCCAGCTCTGGGGCTCCAGGGTGTGGCAGACTTCTAATGGATCCAGCAGGATGGCTCTGCTCTGACTAGGAAGGAACTGGGGCACTCCTGGGCTGAACCACCCACCCTGGAGCCTGGGAGCCAAGCTTCTCTTGGTGCCACAGCTCCAACCAAGGCCACATTGGAGAGTCCAACAAGGACTCTCCATCTCCATCCTCACCTTCATTCCTCTCCCCAACACCATTCAGTGACCAAAGGGCACTCCCTGTGAAGGGCTGACCATCACCTGGTCTGTTGTTTAATGGTATGGGACCCTAGGCTTGACCCAAGTTAACTGTCAGGCCTTGGAGCTCCATCCACAGCTGTGCAGTCCAGGCCATCAAACAAGTGGCCACAGGTTCTTATACCGTGCACACATCAGGCATACTGTATAATCTCATTTTCCCAGGTACATATCTGAAGGAAGAATCATCCTTCCTATCTGTAAGTGTAGATATGTGGGCTATATGGTACGCTTTCTTTTTTTTTAAAACCCTTCTTAGTATCAGTTTTGAGATGAAAGAACAACAAGGGTTCAGCAATCAGAATTAAGTGATTTGCCTACGGTCCCACAGCTAAGGAAGTATCTAAGGCAAAATTTGAACCCAGGGACTTCTGACTCCAAATCTGATGCTCTAATTTACTGTGTTACCTAGCTGCCCTTCAAAGAGGGATTAGCACCTCTGGTGTGAGGGCTTGAAAAGTCCTTTTCAGGGCTGTTCACCCACCTTTGGTGTCCACCTTTCACCCAACTCTCACCTGTGGCTCCAAGAAGGTGTAGTGCCCATAGCAGTGGCACCCCAATAAAAGTGTCTCAGCAGACTGAGTCAGGTTAGAAGTAACTGACAGGTCTCACACCAGTTGGCGAGTGAGAGAAATGTCTACCCCAAGTATGTGAAGACTTTCTCTGGTGGAATGGGCAGATGAGAACAATTTGTTCCAATGGCCTTTAAGACAGCTGAAGCAGGCAGCGTGGAGGCACTAGAGTTTGGTCAGATGTGAAGACACCAAGGTCATCCACCAGTTGTCTTGACGTTTATCTTGCCACTGACTCTGATAGAGAGAGCCTGATGCCCTTATGTAATTCTCCCCCACTTAAATCTAATTAACTTGAAAGTCAAGACATCTATCCATGATGTCATTGGTCCTCTTCAAATAAAGGACAAACAATACATATATGCATGTATGTATGTACATATAAATAAATATTTATATATGTATAGGTGGATATAGTATTTCTAACATTTTTCAAAGCTCTTCCCAGAATCTGAGAGTGAGAAAGGATCTCAAAAGTCATCCAGGCCAACCAATACCTGAATAGGAATGATGAGTGGCCATTTAAACTGAACTGGAAGAACATCACTCATAGAGAACCTACTGTTTTCCTAGTCAGCTCATCCCATTTTTTGGTCAGCTCTAATTATTAGGAAATTTTCCTGAAATTGGTGTTTGAGCAACTTTTAATCCTGTCCTCAGGAGCCAAGCAGAACCAATTTAATCTCTCTTCCACGTTATGATCCTTCCAACAGTTGGAGATAGCTATCTACCCTTCCATCCACCCCTACTCTGGTCTCTTCTCCAGGCTAAATATTTCCATTTCTTTTCAATGATCCTCTTATATAGATCATGGTTTCAAGGTCCTTTGCCATCCTGATTGCCTAGACATGCCTTTCCCATCTTTTACTTTTGAAGATGAATTTTTGAGCCCAAATATAGAACTATAATTTATTCTTATTAGATGGTTACCATCTAGATTAAGTCCATTTGTACTAGCCTATTGAGATCTTTTAAAACCTTCACTCTGGGTATCCACCATATTGACTATCCTTCCTAGTGCTGTGGCTTTTAAAAAAAGTAATAGTTTACTTTTCCCCCAATTTAATGTAGAAATAATTTTTAACATTTGTTTTCTCACATTTGGAGTTCTCTATTTCTCTCTTCCCCACTGCCTGAAGTAAGCAATTTTATATAGGTTATACATGTGCTATCATGTATACATAATGTCATTTTTATCATGTTATAGAAGAACTCACATATCAATTAAAAAACTCTTCAAGAAAATAAAGTGAGAGAGACTTCTGGTTAAGATGGTGGCAGAGTAAGGAGCATCTGCTCTATCTCTCCTAACTGAAGCATACAGGACTCCTCAAGGGGACATAAAAACGAATCCAGACGAACGAAGGAACCCCACAATGGGGCGCAGCATTGAAGGTACGGGGAACCGGGGCATTTCCACACTGTGAAGTGGTGAAACAGCTCTCATTAAAACACGAGAGGAAGAAGCCCCTCCATCACCACCCATACCATGCACAGCGCCAAGGCCAACGCACAAGAGTGAAAGCGGGATTGGGGCAACCAGTGAGTCACTGGCAGCTCCAGGGCTTGTACCTGAGAGCTGCAAGACTTAGGACCCCAAGTGGCTAAAGAACAGGCACAGACTTTCCCCGACCATCTGTGTGGGTGGGGACATTGCCCTTTTCCCCGTGTCTGCGCGGGTGAAGACAGTGCCCTAGGCGTGGACAAAGATCTCGAGCGCAGGCTTGGACCTCGAGTGGGGACCCAGTGCAGATGGAAGCGTGACTGTGGAAGCAGCCCCTGAGACTGCTGAAGAAGCCTTGGGCAGAGGGGCAGACCGGGGACAACCAGGAGGCTTGACCCCGAGGACAAGGAGACTGGAGCCCTTGGGAGCTTAGAAAGTGCAGGCAGACCCTGAGTGTGAAGACAAAGCTAAAAAGGGGCGGGGCTAACAATGGCAAGCCGAGAACCTCAGAAGAAAAAGATTATCAAGAAAAACTCTGGAACACCTGACAACTTTTACACAGAGAAAATCCAGACAACAGAGGAGGACAAACAAGTATCCAAACCTTCCCAAAACAATGAAAACTGGTCACAAGCTATTGAAGAGTTCAAAAATGAGATGTTGAGGAAGATGGAAGAGATCTGGCAAGAAAATAACACTTTAAAAGGCAGAATTTCACAATTGGAAAGTGAGGCAAGCCAACTGAAGACCAGAAATGACCAGATTGAAAAGGAAAACCAGTCCCTAAAGGTAGAATTGAGCAATTAGAAGCCAATGATCTCTCAAGACAACAAAAACAAATAAAACAAAGTCAAAAGACTGATAAAATAGAAGGAAACATGAAATATCTCAATGAGAAAGTGACAGACCAAGAAAACCGGTCTAGAAGAGACAATTTGAGAATCATTGGTATTCCAGAAAAAGCAGAAATTAATAGAAACTTGGACTCCATACTTAAAGAAATTATTCAGCAAAATTGCCCTGAAGTCCTACAACAAGAGGGCAATATAGACATTGAAAGGATCCATAGATCACCCTCTACACTGGACCCAGAAAAGTCAACACCCAGGAATATAATAGCCAAATTCAAGAGCTTTCAAATAAAAGAAAAAAATCTTACAAGAAGCCAGAAAGAGACAATTCAAATATCAAGGAGCACCAATCAGGATCACACAGGATCTGGCAGCCTCCACGCTAAAAGATCGCAAGGCTTGGAGTACGATATTCAGAAAGGCAAGAGAGCTGGGCCTTCAGCCACAGATCAACTACCCAGCGAAACTGACTATATACTTCCAGGGGAAAGTATGGGCATTCAACAAAATTGAAGATTTCCAAGTTTTTGCACAAAAGAGACCAGGAATAAAAAAGGAAAGTTTGATATCCAACCACAAAAATCAAGAGAAACATGAAAAGGTAAATAAGAAACAGAGGGAAAAGAAAGAAAACTCATAATTTTTAAAATTTGACTCTTTAAGGGCTTCAATAAGATCTAATTATCTGTATTACTATGTGGAGAAATGCTATGTATAATTCTCTGTGGTGAACTCTATTCACTATTATAATATTCACTATTATAGCAACCAGAAGAATAATTCATAGGGAGAGGATAGGATACTAAATGGTCTAAGATGACATGGGGGGGTGGGAAAGGAGGGTAATAGTAGGGGACACCAAGAGAAATCTGAGTAAATAAGAAAAATAGGATATTCTATTATACACAAAGAGGGCATGGGAAGAGGAGGGGACAAATACTATTATAAGAAGGAGAGGAAGAGAGCATTAAGAGGTAATAATCAAATCTTACTCTCAGTGTAATTAACCCAGAGAGGGAAGAGTAGCTTTATTATCCATTGGGATAAAAAACTCTATCTAACCCTTCTGAGAAAGTCAGAAGGGATAAACCAAAGGGAGCAGAGGAGTGGGGAGGTCAAAAAAGGGAGGGGAGAAGAAGGGGGAGGAAATTCATTAGGCCTTTAAAAATAAAAAGAGGGGAATAACAAGGGAGGGGGTAGAAAGGGAAGTTAATGAAAGGAGAGGATAAGGGATACCGGCTCAAAGCAATCCACTGGTTTAAAAGAAAATAGTGTAAGAAGAAGGGGTGGGTCTAGGGGAGGATACAAAAATGTCAGTGAATGCACAACTGATAATTATAACTCTGAATGTGAATGGGATGAACTCACTCATAAAATGGAAGCAAATAGCAGAGTGGATCAGAAACCAAAATCCTACCATATGTTGTCTACAAGAAACACATATGAGGCGGGTAGACATACACAAGTTTAAGGTTAAGGGCTTGAGCAAAATCTTTTGGGTGTCAAATGAGAAAAAGAAGGAAGGAGTGGCTATTATGATTTCTGACAAAGCCAAAGTAAAAATAGATATGATTAAAAAAGACAGGGAAGGTCATTACATCCTGATTAAAGGCAGCATAAACAATGAGGAAATAACACTGCTCAATATATATGCATCAAGTGGTATAGTATCCAAATTCATAAAGGAGAAACTGGCAGAGCTCAAGAAGGAAATAGATAGTAAAACCATACTAGTGGGAGATCTAAATATTCCTCTTTCAGATCTAGATAAATCAAACCAAAAAATAAATAAGAAAGAGGTAAGAGAGGAGAATGAAGTCCTAGAAAAATTAGATTTAATTGATATGTGGAGGAAAATAAATAGGGACAAAAAGGAATACACCTTCTTTTCAGCTGCACATGGTACATTCACAAAGATTGACCATGTAATAGGGCATAGAATCATTGCAAACAAATGCAAAAGAGCAGATATAATAAATGTAACCTTCTCAGATCATAATGCAATAAAAATAATAATTAGTAAGGGTACCTGGACAGGCAAATCAAAAACCAATTGGAAATTAAACAATATGATTCTCCAAAACCAATTTGTCAAAGAAGAAATCATAGAAACAATCAACAATTTCATTGAAGAGAATGACAATGATGAGACATCCTACCAAACTCTGTGGGATGCAGCCAAAGCAGTACTCAGGGGAAAATTTATATCCTTGAGTGCATATATTAACAAATTAAGGAGGGCAGAGATTAATGAATGGGTATGCAACTCAAAAAGTTAGAAAGCGAGCAAATTAAAAACCCCCAGATGAAAACTAAATTAGAAATACTAAAAACCAAGGGAGAAATTAATAAAATCAAAAGTAAAAGAACTATTGAATTAATAAATAAGAATAGAAGCTGGTATTTTGAAAAAACAGATAAAATAGACAAAGTACTGGTCAATCTAATAAGAAAAAGGAAAGAAGAAAACCAAATTGACAGTATTCAAGATGAAAAGGGAGACCTCACCTCTAATGAAGGGGAAATTAAGGCAATCATTAAAAACTATTTTGCCCAATTATATGGCAACAAATATAACAATTTAGGAGATATGGATGAATATTTACAAAAATGTGAATTGCCTAGATTAACTGCTGAAGAAATAGAATACCTAAATAATCCCATATCAGAAATAGAAATTGAACAAGCCATCAAAGAACTCCCTAAGAAAAAATCACCAGGATCTGATGGATTCACAAGTGAATTCTATCAGACATTCGAAGAGCAGCTAATCCCAATACTATACAAATTATTTGATATGATAAGCAAAGAGGGAGTCCTACCAAATTCCTTTTATGACACAAATATGGTACTGATTCCAAAGCCAGGTAGACCAAAAACAGAGAAAGAAAACTATAGACCAATCTCCCTAATGAACATAGATGCAAAAATCTTAAATAGAATATTAGCAAAGAGACTCCAGCAAGTAATTAAGAAGATCATCCACCATGGTCAGCTGGGATTCATACCAGGAATGCAAGGATGGTTCAACATTGGGAAAACCATCCACATAATTGACCATATAAACAGTCTAACAAACAAAAATCACATGATTATCTCAGTAGATGCTGAAAAAGCCTTTGACAAAATACAGCATCCTATTGAAAACACTGAAAAGTATAGGAAAAGAAGGACCTTTCCTAAGAATAATAAACAGTATATACCTAAAACCATCAACAAACATCATATGCAATGGGGATAAATTAGAAGCCTTCCCAATAAGATCAGGAGTAAAACAAGGATGCCCATT
>NC_058131.1:266430474-266430820 GCF_016433145.1 Gracilinanus agilis | reverse complement strand
TGGTTCAACATTAGGAAAACCATCCACATAATTGACCATATCAACAGTCTAACAAACAAAAATCACATGATTATCTCAATAGATGCTGAAAAAGCCTTTGACAAAATACAGCATCCATTCCTATTGAAAACACTGAAAAGTATAGGAATAGAAGGACCTTTCCTAAAAATAATAAACAGTATATACCTAAAACCATCAACAAGCATTATATGCAATGGGGATAAATTAGAAGCCTTCCCAATAAGATCAGGAGTGAAACAAGGATGCCCATTATCACCTCTATTATTCAACATAGTACTAGAAACACTAGCAGTAGCAATTAGAGGAGAAAAAGAAATTGAAGGTA
>NC_058131.1:266389900-266425474 GCF_016433145.1 Gracilinanus agilis | reverse complement strand
AGCAGAGCCAGAAGAACATTGTACACAGAGACTGATATACTATGGTAAAATTCGAATACAATGGACTTCTGTACCAGCAGAAAACAATGACACAGGACAGCTCTGAGAGATTTATGGTAAAGAACGCTACCCACATTCAGAGGAAGAACTACAGGAGAGGAAACATATAAGAAAAACAACTGCTTGAATGCATGGGCTGAGGAGGACATGATTGGGGATGTGGACTCGAAACTACCACACCAATGCAACTAACAACAATTTGGAAATAGGTCTTGAACAAGGACACATGTTAAAACCAGTGGAAATGTGCGTCGGCTATGGGTGGGGGAGAGTGGGGGGAGTGAAGGGGAAAGTAGGAGTATGAATCATGTAACCATGTTAAAAATGAATATTAATAAATGATTTAAAAAAAAGAAAAGAAAAGAAAATGAAAATTATGTTTCAATCTGCTTTCAGACTTGATCAGTTCTTTCCTTGGTGGTGATAACATTTTTCTTTTTTTCTTTTACTATCTGTCTTTTTTTTTTTTAATTTTTATTTTTAGAAAAATTTTCCATGGTTACATGATTCCTGTTCTTACTTTCCCCTTCACCTCTCCAACTCCTCCTCCCCCCATAGCTGATGCACATTTCCACTGGTTTTAACATGTGTCATCAATCAAGACTTATTTCCATATTATTGATAGTTGCATTGGTGTAGTCATTTCGAGTCTACATCCTCAATCATGTCCGAATCAACCCATGTGTTCAAGCAGTTGTTTTTCTTCTGTGTTTCTACTCCTGCAGTTCTCCCTCTGACTGTGGATAGTGTTCTTTCTCATAAGTCCCTCAGAATTGTCCTGATCATTGCATTGCTGCTAGTAGAGAAGTCCATTATTTTGGATTATACCACAGTGTATCAGTCTCTGTGTACAATGTTCTTCTGGCTCTGCTCCTTTCACTCTGCATCAATTCCTGGAAGTCATTCCAGTTCACATGGAATTCCTCCAGTTTATTCTTCCTTTGAGCACAATAGTATTCCAGATGATAACATTTTTCATACCAAATCTTTTGAAGTTGTATTTGATCATTGTATTGCTGATAATAGTGAAGTCATTCACAGATGATTATAATTACAATATTGCTATTATTGTGTATAAAAATCTCCTGGCTCTGCTCACTTCACTTTGCATCAAATCATGTAAGTCTTTCCAGGTTTTTCTGAAATCATCCTGTTCAACATTTCAATAATATTCAATTACAATCATATACCACAGTGGTTCCCAACCTTTTTTGGCCTACCACCCCCTTTCCAGAAAAAAATATTACTTAGCTCCCTGGAAATTATTTTTTTTAAATTTTAATAGCAATTAATAGGAAAGATAAATGCACTTGTGGCCATCACCACCTCCCTGGATCGCTGCAGCACCCACCAGGGGGTGGTAGTGCCCACCTTGGGAATCATTGATATACCACAACTTCCAACTTATTGTATAGTATTGATTTGATAAACATGCTTTTTGTGACTCTTGCACACAGTTTCTCTCTCTCTCTCTCTCTCTCTCTCTCTCTCTCTCTCTCTCTCTCTCTCTCTCTTTTACCAAACTACACTGTGAATTTATTGGGTAGGTGTTATTATTATTTAACTTCTCCAGACATGGAAACTGAAAAAGGCTGAAAATACTAAAACTGATTTGTCTTAGGTGGCACATTGAGTGATGAAAGGGTAGAGTTTTTGGATCAAGGGAAGAGTAGGGAAGAGTTTTGACATTTGTACCAACTTGACCATGGAGCTGATTCAATTTCCTATTCATTCATTCAAATTCATTCAATTAACATTTATTAAAGTGTCTTTTTGTGTCAGGTAGGATTACAAAGACAAACAATGACATAATCTCATCCCTCAAAAAGTTTACATTTTATGATAAGAGATCTAACATGTACATGGATAAGTTTGATAGAAACTGGACAGTTTAGGGAATAAAGATGAGATTAAGACTGAATGCTATATGAAAATTTGAAGAGGGAATGAGTGCTTTCTGGAGGAGTCAAGGAAAGCTTCACAGAGGAGGTAGCCCTTCAATAGAACATTGAAGAAAGAAGGATTCTGAAAAATATACATGAGGAGGGAGTACATGCCAACGAAGGGGTAAAATTTACAGTAATGCACCAAGAGGAGAGAGCATGGTGAGTGTGAGGAATAGCTAGTAATTTAATTTTGCTGGAACACAGAGAACTAGAAGGTAAGTCAAATAAAACAAAGTTAGAACAGTAGCTTGGAACTGGAAAGGAAGCCTTTAAATATATCCTTGCTGAAATAGGGAATGATTAGAGGTTTTTTAATAGAGGAGTGACATGACCAAACCTGTGCCTTGGGAAAATCGTTTTGACACCTGTGTGAAGGATGGATTGGAACAAGGAGAGACTAGAGACAGGGTAGCTAATTAGGAGACTATTACAATACTCTAGTCAAGAAGGGATGAAGGCCTGAACAAGAATGATGGCAATATGAGGAGGGAAAAGGGAACAAACAAAAATATGTTGTGGACAGAACTTGGCAACTGATTAGATGAGAGAAAGGGAAGAGTCAAACATGACTTCAAGGTTTTAACCCAGTTTGGAAAATGATTAATACCCTCAACTGAAACAAGAAGAGAAGTGAGTGAGGGTAAAGGAAAAGGAATCAATTTTGTTTGGGATATGTTGAGTTCTAAGATACCAATGGGCAACTAGGTAGAAATGCCTAGAGGCACTTGGAGACCTGGGACTGTGGATGAGGAGAAATAATAGGAAAGAACACATAGATTTAATGTATATCTACTTAGAGATGACACCTGAATACTTGGGAGAAACCTATGCTTAAATGGCCAGATGGGAATGATACAATGAAGGAGCCTGAGAAGAACTAGCCAGAGTAGTAGGAGACGAACCAATAGAGAGTAAAGTCCAGGACAAAGCAGAGGGGGTCCAGGAGAAGTGTTAGGAGGAGGATTAGGCTACAGTGTCAAAATCTGTAGATAAGACAAGAAGGATGAGAATTGAGAAAAGACCACTGGATTTAGCAATTAAAAGATCACAGGTGATATTTGAGAGAGTAGTTTCAGTAGAGTGGTTGGATAAGAAGTCAGGTTATTTGGGACTGAAGAATGAGTGGGTGGTAGAAGCAGTCAAGCCAGTGATCCTAGACTATTCTTTGTAAGAGTTGAACAATGAAAAGTGAGGACAGATTTGAGATGATGTTTAGAGTAAATGGCATGATCTAGGGAAGGCTTTTTAAGGATATGGGTGACCCAAATATGTTAGTAGGCATGAGAAGAAGAGCCAGTAGAATTGAGAACAATTAAAGATGAGAGAGAAGAGGAATGATTAATGGAGCTGATTGCTGAAGGAGATTGGAGGAGATAAATGAAAGGCACAAGTAGAAATATCACCCTTGACAAAAAGTCTGAGAGCAAAGGGGGAGAGAATTGATGAAAATGTAGAAAGAAACTAAATGGAGTAGCAAAGATGAGGGAGTTCTGAAACAATGGTTCTTTCCTCCCCAACAAAATCAGAGACACAATCATCTACTGAAAGACAGTCATCTACATGGAAGACAGAAGAAAACGTTTCAAATGGCAGTGGTAGGGAACAGAATGGAGGGTCAATCAGAGATTAATAAAATGATTATTGCATTTTAGCGGGGAGGTACCAGATAAAGTTAGAGAACAAATTTGTAGTGAACTCTGTTAGCATAGTCTCATGGCTTCTTTCAACAGTGTTTGGCAGCTTAGGAATATAACTAGAAGTGATCTAGGGTTGAATATTAGCAGGGCAGAACACATACTGAACTCTTTGTCCAGGGAACCCCAGTTCCTAATCTTAGTGTTGCCATGAGGGGGGCTCAGCTTCTATCTCCTACCTCCTCAGTTCAAGGACTATATAACCCCTTCACTCTCTAGGAAACTGTTACTAATGGAAGGGAAGGTTCAAGCTCTCTTTCACCTTTCCTTAAATAATTCCAGTGATGCAGTATTCAATACCTTATGAAGCAACTTATTCTTTTGTGGTCAACTCTAATTGCAAGAAAGTTCTTGCTTATCTGCTTTCTTATACTTCAAATCCATTGAGTCTATTTGTACCCTATCACTCTTCCATATGGCAACCCTTCAAATATTTGGAGATAGATATCATGTTTCCCCTAAGTCTTTGCTACATTAATCTAAACACATCATTTCTTCAGTCAGTATCATACGATATTGTTTCTAGTCCTCTCACCAATCTGGTTATCCTTCTTTGGACACCCTTTGGCTTATTGATGTTCTTTATAGAATTATAGGTTCTAACAGTTGGAGAGGACCCCAGAAGCCAATTAGTCCAGATTCTCTTCTATATCATCACTGATAAGTAGTCATCCAGCCTCTATATAAAGACCTATGGTGAGGGAGAATCCAGCAGCTCCTAAAGATGCCCTTTCCACTTTATGGCTAACTCTAAATGTTAGAAAGTTCTTCCTCATTTTGAACTAAAATCTGCCCCTCTGAAGTGTTAACTTATTGCTCCAGATTTTGTCCTCTGAGGCTAAACAGGGCAAGTCTCATCTTTAATTTCTTCCTAAATGCGGTATCTAGAACTAGGGAAAAAAAGTTTTCCAATGTGGTCTAACCATATAGAAAAGAGGAAAATTATCACCTCTGGGTGATATTCTGGGCTCTGCCTTTCAATTCAACCTAACATTTATCCATATTAAATGTAATCCTATTTACTACCTTTCCCTACCCCTTTTACCTTTCTTATTATTGTAGAGGGCAATAATTCTCCCAGTTCCTCAGGCTCATAATCTAGGAATTATCTTCACTATCTCTCAGCTGCTAAATCCAATCTATACTCTCCCTTCTCTCCTCTGACAGTGCCACCACTGTGGTTCAGGCAATCATCACCTCATGCCTGGATTACTGAAATAGTTTGCTAGTGGGCTGGCTTGGTCTCTCTTTATTCCCATCCATCTTCCATTCAGCCACCAAATTATTTTTCCTAAAGTGCAAGTCCTACCATGTCATCCCCCTACTCAATAAACTGTAGTGCCTCTAGGAGCAAATACAAAATCCTCCGTTTGACATCTAAAGCTCTTCATAACCTAGACCACTTTCCTGTCTTCTTATGCCTTATTCTTTGATAGATACTCTTTAATTCAGTGTCACTGACCCCTTGATTGTTCTATTAACAAGACAATCCATTTTTTGGTCCTGGGCATTTTCTTTGACTGCCCCTCATGCTCAGGATGCTCTCTCTTCAACTCTGCCAACTTACTGAGTTCTTTGGCTTCCTTTAAATCCAAACTATTATTCCATCTTTTGTAAGGAGTCTTTCCCACCCCTAGTTCTTAATTATAATTAATTCTACGGCCATCTTTCTGTTAATAATTTCCTCCTTATCCTGTATATAGCTTGTTTTGTGGATATTTGTTTGCATGTTCTCTCCCCTATTAGAATGTAAACTCCTTTAAGGCAGGGACTATTTTTTGCCTCTTTTTGTATCCCCAGTACTTAGCATAGTGCATAACACACAGTAGGTACTTGATAAATGTTTATTGATTGATTGGTTGATTTTTCTATTCTGTTGAATTTATTTTTTAATCTTTATTTGTTGTCTAATATATTCATTAGTCATCTGCAACCTGGATTTCCAAGTCATAACTCACTTGAAACTGCTCTCTTCAAAGTTACCAATAACCTCTTACTTGCCTAATCTAATCTTACTTGCCTAATCTTTTCTTAGTCTTTTTCTTCCTTGCTCTTTCTGTAGCATTTTAGATGATTGACCAAAAACTCTTCTTGGATACTCTCTCCTCTGAGTTATTAAGACATTGCCTTCTTTAGGTTCTCTTCCTTCTAGGGAAAGCTTCCTTTTCAATACTCTTTTCTGGCTTTTTATTCATGTCACTACTACTAATTGAACTCCAAGTCTCTATTCTGGTCCTTTTTTCTATATACTTTATCACCTCATTAGCTCCCATGAGTTTAACTATCATCTGCAGGCAGCTGACTTCTAGGACTATATATATCCAGTTTTAATCTCTCTCCTGAGCTCCAGTTTCCCATCACACCATTTGTCTAGTGAACATTTCTATTTGATGTTCCATAAACATCTCAAACCAGACATGTCCCAAACAGAACTCCTTCTACCTCAGACTTACCCTTCTTTCTGTCAGAGGCACCTCCCCTCCTTCTAATAGCCCAGGTTTGCAATATTTTCATCCTCAACTTCTTGCTCTTATTCATCTTAATTATCTAATCAAATGCCAAATTTTTAAATTTCTATCTCCTCAATATCTCTGGAATATGTTCCCTTCTCTCTATTTACATATCTGTCAACTTTGTTTAGATACTCATTACCTTCACATATACCATTACAATAGCTTTCTAATTGTTCTCTCTGCCTCAAGTCTCTCTATAATACAATCTGTTCTCTACAATCTACAAAAATGATTTTTCCTAAAGTTCAGGTCTGGCCATTTTACTCTACTACTCTTTAAACTCCACTGGCTCATTATTACCTTTGGGATCAAGTATAAACTCCTCTGTTGGTCATTTAAAGTTCTTCACAATTTGGTCCCTATTTTTAGGCATTACTCCTCTATACCCACATTTGCTCTACAACCTAGTCACGTTGGCCTTTTGGCTGTTCTTCATCCATGAGGTTTGAGTTCCCATCTCCAAGTCTTCAGATTGCTTGTCCCTCAAGGTTAGAATATTTTGCTTCTCTTAGGATGCTTGGTTTCCTTCCTGATTCAGCCTAAGCACTACTTTGTCCAGGAGACTTTTCTTAATACCCACAGTTACTCTTCAAGATTACCTTTCGTCTGTTTTGTATGTGTTTCATATATATAATAGGGATAATCAAGGGAGCCCTTGATAGGCCGGAGTGAAGGCCGTAAGGGTCATCCCATAGAGCAGTGGTTCCCAAAGTTTTTTGGCCTGCCTCCCCCTTTCCAGAAAAAATATTACTTAGCCCCCTGAAAATTAATTTTTTTTAAATTTTAATAGCAATGAATAGGAAATATAATACACCTGTGGCCATCACCTCCTCCCTGGATCATTGCAGCACCCAGGGAGCAGTAGCACCCACTTTCATGAATGAGGATAGATCTTCAGAACCTAGTCCAGCAGAGAAAGGTTAGGTCCTCCAAATGTCTGACATTTAAATGCTGCCACTCTATTAGAATTTAATTAGACTAGGGGCAGCAAGGTGGTTCAGTGGATAGAGTGCCAGGCCTGGAGTTATGAGGACCTGGGTTCAAATCTGGTCTCAGACACTTCCTAGTTGTGTGACCCTGGGCAAATCACTTAGTTCTGTTTGCCTAGCCCTTGCCCTTCTGTCTTAGAGTATTATTAAACCAGGAAATAAGGGCTTTAAAAAAGAGAGAGAAAAATAATGTAATTAGACTTACATTGGAATGTGTGCCCCTTTATATGAGAGATTCCGTTTTGTCTTTGTATCCTTGGAGCTCAAGATAAGGTTAGGCACAGAGTAGCTATTTAATAAGTCAATGATAAAAAATGTCGAACAGCTCAGAGCCTTTCGGCATGCCATTAGAGACTTCCAGTTTGATATTGATTAATTAAACAATATTTTATACAAAACCACTCAGCTACAAATTCTTTTAACTGTATCATCCTCTCCATATTTCTCCATATTTTCCAAAAGGATATAATGAGAGATTCTATCAAATGCTTTGCAAAATTCAGGTATTCAGTATATCTAAGGTTTCAATTCTCTCTTATTCTTCTGCTCTGCCAGGGTAATAATACTACTGTACTTGAGAAGGAAATAAGATTAATTTGATTTGGCTCATTTCTAGTAAACCCATGGTGGCTCTTAGTGATCAAGGATTTCTTTTCTAATAATATACAAACTATCTCTTTTGGGAATTTTTGGACTAGACAAACCAAATCCTTCTTTGGTTGGATGTATCCAGAGCTAAACGAATAGGCCCCAAGACAGTCAAATACTACTGACTGCTTTTGACCCTCTTGCTGCCACTGACCATCCTTATTGTTACTCTACTGTACCTTCCCTTCTCGATTCCCTTTCCCCTGATACTTATTCTCACTCTCACCCCTCAGTGTTCAGAGACCTAGCCAGGTGGTTCTTTCAATGACACTCTAGGCACCAGAGAGAGAGAGGAGGGAGGTAGGAGACACATAGAATGTAATTATCTGGAGCATTTTATAAGAGGGCAGAAACCTGTCTTTCTGTGGGATTTATCAGTAACGGTGAGATTTTATCATTTGCTTTCAATTTTCTTGTGAGGATACATTTAACTCCTAGATATTATTGTAAGAGTAGCCTCTTTTCCAGAGATGTTGGCCTGAGGCTTCTGTTGGTCCAGGAAGCAAATGATATGTCCTTTTTAGCCCCAGGCAATGCCCTGGTATCTATTCTGTTATCCCTGTTCCTATAAGTGTGGGATGAGAAAAGGGGGGTTTGAAAATTGGATATATTTTAGGAAGTCTCTCTCTAGATGGTAAGAATATTTTCTACCACAGCAAGAGAATGGACTGAATATGTTCTGGACTGGTGTCCAGCCATTGTGAGAAATGCCCAGTGCTCCTGACTACAGTAAAGGAAATGGTACTGAACTCAACATGGGGCAGTGGAGGCCTGGACACCTGGGATTAGGCTGGGCAAGTCTAGCAATGGGAACCATGTGGGAGAAGTGTAATCTCTCCTTTCCCTTGCCCATGCCCCCATGGCCTTGTGAGGCACACCCAGAGGAGTCAGCCCCTCATTCCGGGCGACACACCCCCACCCTTCCTTCCTCAGGAAAACCTGTGATCTGATAAAGTCGCCCAACTCTCTGGGTATCAAAAACCACCCCGGCACCAGAGCCCTGAGATACCCCCCCTTCTCAGGAAAGGGCAGGGGGTGGGGTGCACCTCATCTTGCTGAGCTCAGCAGCTCCCCTGAGAAGAGAGGAGGGCCCAACCCACCTTATCCTGTCCTGTCTTGGACAGCAACTTCAGAGGAAGGAAGAGGAGCTTTTGGAAACTGACTAAATACAAATTGGGGAGACTAGAGGGTAGGTCAAGCCAACAAAGTACCAGCTTCTAAATTAGGAATTCATTCTTATAATGGCTTACCTGGAACTAGATATTCAATGTCTCTGTGCCTGTTTTATAGAATAGGAACCATAAGCTCTTTCCATACTCCCCAAAGAGAAGGGATGTTTAATTAGATCAATGATTAGACCTTTATTGAGTTACTTTGGCCAAAGCAGAGTTGTAGAAGAGATATTGAACTTTAAGCCTATCCAGTAGGAAAGAAGCTCACACAAGACTTCATCACAGCCTTATTTTAAGTTTCATTTAGTCTGAATTAAGTTCTATTGCCCTTTCCACATTCTCATTCATTCATACATCCATTCAGCAAATATTTGCTGAAGTCTGTTGTATGCAAAGCTCACTTTTGGTTGTAGATGAAAGTAGGCAAAAGAATACTGATATGAAAACAAAATCCCTTCTTAGAGTGCCCAGTCAAGTTATGCATATGACACATCTATAGGCAAATGAAGGAGACAGAAGATGACAGGGTGTCTAAATGCTATAGAGAGAGTGACCAGATAAAACTTCAGTGAGAAAGTATGGTCTCCTTGGGTGCATAGATCTTGCCACACTATAGCTTGAAAAATTACCTTAGATCCCCACTGTCTATCTAATAAAAATAAAAATCCTTAGTCCTGCATTCAAGGATTATCTTTCTACTTTATCTCCTACTATTTTTCTTCATATACTTAAAAAAAAACCCTTTACTTTTTGTCTTAAAATCAATACTAAGTATCAACTCCAAAGCAAAAGAGCAACAAGGACTAGGCAATTGGGGTTTAAGTGACTTGCTTAGGGTCACACAGCTAGGAAGCGTCTAGTCAAATTTGAAAGTGTCTAGTCCTATCTTCAGGCCTGGCTCTTAATCCACTGAGCCACCTTACTGACCCCACTTCATATATTCTTCACTTCAGTCAAGCTGGATTACTTGTGTCTCTAGAACACATCCCATACTTTCCTTGACTTGCAGCTGAAATCTCCTCTATGTATTGTCTTCCTCATCAAAATGTAAACTTTTTGAGAATGTGGACTGTTTTACTTTTCTTACGTTCCCAGAACTTAATACAGTGCTCTGTACACTAAGCACTTAAATGCTTTGCAAACAATGTTGCCGATACTTATAATGCTTTCTCTACTCCACCTCCCAAATCTGACTGTTGACATCCTATCGCCTATACATCACCTATATGAAAACTCCCTGGAGCTGCCCCAGCTGGAAGTGATCTCTCCCTTATCTCACCCTGTAGCACTTTGAATTCATATCTCTGTACTTATCACTCTAATTTGTATATTAATGTGCTTATATGTGATTTCTTCCTACTTGGCTATAAGGTTAGTGAGGGCAGGAATCCCATCTTATATAGCTTTATGTCTCCCCAGGGTCCTACAAATAGTCGATCCTTCACAAATGGTTATTCATAAGATCATTGAATTTATAACATAAATAAATCAAAATGAATGAGGTTGCATTTGAGCTGTGTCTTAAAGGAGGCAAGATTTTGACAAGTAGAAATGTGGGGGGGGGGTGAAGGGGTGAAGAAAGGTATTTATTTCAGGCAGAGGGACCAGGGCAAATAAAACAAATTGGGCATAGAAATGGAAAAGCTCAGGGTACATTTCAGTTTGTTTGGAGAATAGAAATCCCAGTGGGATTTCACTCACACTAAAGAGAACAAATTTCAGGTCCCAATGCAGGATGTTTCCATAGTCTAGAGACCAGGCAGTGGTCACATGTTGTTCCATGAAGAATTAGGAATTAGAGATTCCCAATGGGAAGGCAAAGAGGAAAGAAGAGATTCCAACCTGGGAAATGTGGACATACATATATATCCACAGCAGTGCATGCCACCCATACAAAGGGGACCAAAATACACACATATACCTGGAGGGTGGAGCATACATTCATACATATGTATCCAAGAGGAGATAAGCATTCTAGAAAGGGAGAGGTAACAAGACCAACCTCAAAGTTTCCTAGACGTTGAGCAACAAAATCATTATGGTTGATTATTTAAACATGATTCTTGCTGTGCACTAAAAAATGTGAGGCAGGCAGAGGGCAAGAAAGAGAAATGAGGAGAAGCAGGCATTTAGTCACAAAGAAAGAAATAGTGAAAGCAGCATGATATAATGGAAAGAGCATTATTTGAGCAATCAGAGACCCAGGTTCAAAGCCTGACTGCCATTTGCTAGCCTGGGGCAGTCACCTAATTTCTACGGACCTCAATTTACTCATTTATAAAATAAGAGACTAGATGATCTTAAAGTTTTGGAGGTTTTTTTCCCAGCTGTAAAACTAATTCTACAAGGTGATGGAGAAGGGTAGAGAACTATACAGAGACAATGGGAAACAGAAAGACAGATAAAAAGAAAGAGAAAAAAGGTTTTGGAGAGGGGGGAAAAAAAAAGAAGAGAAGGGAGGTAGGGAGTGGGACAGAGATTGAGACTAAGAAGAAGGGAAGAGAAGGGAAAGAATGGAGGTTTCCTAAGGGACCAGATATTTCACAGAGGAACTATTAGGTACTATTAGGGTGAAGAAGGAAATAAAAATTTAGATTGTGAAGCCTGGTGTTGCATACCTGCTTGGGAGGGAGTATAATTCAGGTCCATTTCGTCTGGATCCTGGGCTTGTGATCAGGGGCATTCTGACCTTTTACCACCTACTCTGGCACTTCCTCAATAGACAAATGAAATTCACAAAAAAAGCCTAGGAAAGATCACTTGTCTCCCAACAACACCCATTGATGTCAGCCTGCTTTGCAGGATAACTCTGGGAACAACCAGCAAATTTCCCAAATATTCCCCTCATCTAAGGCATCTTAGGAGAAATCTCCCCCTGGCTTTCAGTAATTCCTTCAAACATATATCTGAGGACACACATATTCCCACACACTCATAAGTATACAATAACGTGTGTATATATATATATATGTATATATACGTATAATTATATACACACAACAGCACATATCACAATACATATTACAATAGAAGTGAATTCAACACACATAGGACACACATTTATTAGGCACCTACTGTATGTACAGCTCAATGTAGCAGGAAAGGGAGAAAAAGAATACAGTGCTATGCAGACTGTAAGTACTTAATATAAGATCAAGTACATAAATACCTGAATATATAATTGAATGAATCAAATACAAATCCATACACATGGGACATAAATATATATCCACAGTGGTACATATCACCCATATACATGAGACCAACTTGCACATAGAAAGTGAGTTTGTATATATATATATATATATGTATATGTATATGTATATATGTACTTAAAAAAACTTCTTTCCATGAACAAAAATATTCATCCTCACATAGTGATCTGGGTATAGAATAGGGCAACTCAGAATTTGAGGTTGCAGCTGATAACTGAGGAAAGACAAGAGCTCCATTAAGAATCAGGTACAATGAGAAAACATCTTGCAGTATCTGAAAGATATAAATAGAGACTCTTGGAATAAAAAAAAAGCATTTTGAGGCTAGATAACGGCACTAAAATACAGGCGATTTTAAGATCCCCAGAAGATCAGAAGAATCTTTTGATCATTTAAACTTTTATAGGGTGACTCATTCATATCTAGGGACCTCATCCAGTTTCCCCAGCTCAGCCCAACCCAGCCCAATCCAGCCCTGCCCAGTTCAGCTCATGTAAGACCTCTACATCAAATCTTGTAGAAATATCATTGTAAGTTTTACTAGGATCCTGGATCCAATATTATCTTTACAAACTGGCTGCAAATACTCACAGCCCAGTCACCTAATCACACAGGCTCTAATCAAAGTCCTTTGGAGAGGTAAATGGGGGATCTTGATAGTATAGGTTCAGACACTGGGGTCCAAGAAGTGTCTCAAGGCCAAGACTCTCCTCACTTTTCCAAGTACCAGAGGGGAGGGCTAAGTAAAGGTAAAGGTAGGGGCAATGAGGGCTAAGTGACCCATTTTGACAAATGGAAAGCAAAATTGAGTAGGAAGGTGGGGTGGGGACAGGAGTTATGTCAAGTGGAGGTTCCATAAGTTCCAGGGAGGTAAGGGCTCCTCTGCCTTCCAGCTCTGACTCGGGGGGGGGGGGAGCCTAAGGAGGGAAAAATAGCATTGAGAAGGGCTTAGCTCTTAAGTGATGGCAGAGACTCCACTATGTGAATAGAAGGGATCTCTAGCTTTATTAATAGGATCCTCAGTGTGGGCACAGACCCCTACATCTATCTGGTTTAGTTGCTCATTTCAGGGCAGGAGTGTACTCAAACCTTCCCAGACAGAAGGTATCTCTTCTTGCTTACAAATGTCTGATGAAGAGGCTACTATCTTCTCAGCATGCTTCAACAACTTTTGTACCCAATAGGAAGTTTTTTGTTTTTTGTTATAATCAGAGATTAGAGGTGAAAGGGAATTTTCAGGATCATCTTGTCTATTCCCTTCATTTTACAGATAGGGAAACTGAGGCCCAGAGATTGAGCGACTTGCCAGAGGTCACAGGGCTAGTAAATATTAGGGGCAGAATATGAATTGAGGTCTTCTGACTCCAAATCCAGGCACTAAGCTATATTACTTTCTTTCTTTCTTTCTTTCTTTCTTTCTTTCTTTCTTTCTTTCTTTCTTTCTTTCTTTCTTTCTTTCTCTCTTTCTTTCTTTCTTTCTTTTTAACCCTTAACTTCTGTGTATTGGCTCCTTGATGGAAGAGTGGTAAGGGTAGGCAATGGGGGTCAAGTGACTTGCCCAGGGTCACACAGCTGAGAAGTGTCTGAGGCCGAATTTGAACCTAGGACCTCCTGTCTCTAGGCCTGCCTCTCAATCCACTGAGCTACCCAGCTGCCACCTATATTACTTTCTAATGTCTAACTTCAACGCGTCCTGCAGCAAACAACAATCTAAAACAGCCCATTTCTGTAGATGTCTTTTAGCTAATACTTCCCCACCAATTCCCCGAAGGAGCTATCATAATTCCAGGCAAGAAGGCAAGCTGCCCAAGCTGGCAGGCCCAGGACACGCGGGGCAGAGTACCGTGTCCATTTCACCAAAGCCCGCCTATCTTCTCAGGGATCTGAGAGCCGGCAACGTGAGCTGGAAGAACCTCTTTCACAAAGGAGGGTGGGGTCCACCTGGGAGCTATCCAACCTCCCTCACCAGCCCGTTTCCAGCGCGGAGTGCTCTTCCAGATGAACTGGGACCTGTCCCTTACCGGCTCTCTCCTTAATCCTCCCTCTACGGGATCAGCCCAGTTCCCCTCTGCCCGATAAGCTTCCCTGAACAGGAAGTGCTGACTGCCACACAGTTTTGAGGGGACGGGGTGGGGGGTGGGGGAGCCCTCGTCCTTTAAGGGGAAAGGAGTTTCCAGAGATAATGTCTGCAGGGAGAATGCCAACCCTGGGAAGCCCTCATTGTGGGCACAGACCCACATATCCTTCCAGTTACAGTATCCACAGATGGAATTACAGCCCCAAGATCTTGTGCCTATGAAAGGGACTTCCTGCTGCAGGAGAGGCAGGGAGTGGAGGTGGGAAGGCAGGGCTTGTCCTATACCAGGTCCCTCCTGTATTGGACTATGGCAAGAGCGGGGAATGCGGAGGTGGCTGAGACACCCGCACTTTTTAATTTTATGGATGAGGAGAGGGAGGGAGAAGGGGAAAGGGAAGAGGGGGTGGGAATAACAGCGGCCTGAGCTCCTGGAAAGTCTGCCCCATGGCCTGGCTGGCCCCCTTGGGCAGTGACCTTGCCTTGTCCCACCCTGACCACAGTAACCATGACAACCCAGCCTGGCCAAGGGAATGCAGATTCATAACTGCAGCAGTGAGATGTCCAGTTGCCTTTCTTCTCCGGAGATTCCCTGAAACACAGGCTTGATGGAGCTGGGTTCGACATGGAAACCTGGATGCAGAGGAGAAGAATGAGCTGATGTCCAAAAGTATAGGCAGGATAGTCTTTGCCAGTCAAAACATTAGATCACCAGGGTCATCTTGTGTGTGTTGGGGGGTGGGGAGGGGGAGAGATGGTAGGGCTAGATCTGGAGGATCAGATGCAGGAAATTTTATGGCTAGCTTCTCTCAGGGTTGCCTGTACACAGGAGCCTTGGGGAACTCCTGAAAAGAACCTGTATAGAGAATTCTAAAGCTTTCAGAGTACGTTAAAGTACATGATCCTCACAACAACCTTTCAAGTGCCACAGGTATTATCCCATTTGCTTGGTGACAAAATGGAGATTCTAAAGGTGATTTGCTCGTGGTCAAACAGCTAGTATCAGAAGGAGAATTTGAACCAAAGTCTTTCCTGACAATGTCCACTTCTAGATTCCATCTTACCTTGTCTCTCTCAACAACAGCCCTTCTCTGGATCGTTCAGGTTCCCATCAAAGACTCCCTCTAACAAAGAAGTCACTATGTGTAGAGGTGGGGTAGGGAGAAAAAATTAAAAGTTATGGTTTTCTAGGATATATATAGAGAAACTGGAGTGCAGAAAATGTGATATATCTTTTTTCTTTAATGTGATATATCTTTCCCAGTAACACCTAGGGAGCCATTGAGGAGAACAGGGACTAATACACCAGGGCCTCTTGCCTCACAGCTCATAGGGTACTTCCTTTAGGATGCTTTTATGGACCAACCCAACCCATCCTATAGCCTGTTAACAGAATCTGAGACCCATCCTTCCCCCACTCTTAGGTAATTATGGCAATGAGAGATTATTATTGCATAAAATAGATTGTAAGCTCTCTGAGGAGAAATATCAGCCACATCTTTTCTTTGTCCTCTATCTGTATTTGTCTGTCTCTCTATATGAATATATATTTCTGCGTTTATGCCTGTCTGTTTGTGTCTGTGGGAGGAAACATCATTCCTACTTGGGTTCCTTGTTTTTCTCTGTGAACTGACATTCAAAGCAATTTCTACAGAAGTGATTGTCCCAAGGGTGTTCACTTATCCCTTCAGAGTACTGGCCTTTTTGATCCCTTCCAGGGAATGAACTTACTACTTTTGCTCCTCTAGCAAGAGATTCAAGGGCCAGGCACTGGGACAGTTTGGTCCAGAAAGGAGAAAGCCAAGGGGGACAAAATAACATTCTTTAAGACAATTAAGGAATGTGATTTAGAGGACAGTGGCCAGCTGTTCCCCATCTCTTATGGAAGGCAGAATGAGAGAAGCAAGGCTGGAAAGGCAATGCCAGCTGCTAAATGCAATACAATCTCCAAGTATATCTAGAAATGGTCCCAGTTAGGTGAAATCCTGGCCAGACTGTCATACAGGCCTGTCCTCCTCAGCTTGGGCAGGAACAGAAAATGTGGATTAAGGGGATGATGACTGATAGTAGGTCTTTATTAAGCAGAGTCAAAGGAACAGAGCTGTGAATGAGAAGCAGCAAAAAGTAGGAATTGTCTATATATATATGCACCAGGAGAGACTAAATTTAGACACAAAGAACTCCCCAAAGGTTGTTAAGTACTGGGCCCTGAAAAGTAGAATCTCCTTTTCCTGAAAAGTTTGAAAACTCTGGGCTAAGGACCCGTGTGTCCAGGATGGTTTTAGACACAGGTTTTCCTGGAGGGCAAGGAACCAAAGGATCTCGATAGATTTTTTTTCATAAAGATTTAATTCCTTGGACTATATGGGAAGATATGGATCAGATTAGGTAAGTATAAATCTCTTTGGATTTGAATTTTGTGTCCCAGAACTATCTGACAGACAGTGGCAGGGGAGGGTTTTGGAATGGCTCATGCTTGGGTGGTGCTAGTTCTGATTCTAGGTAATCTCTATCCTGAGATTGTTGAGAAACATGGAAGTGCCCAGCACTACTGGCCTTCTCATGCTAAACCTCTGAGGAGAGGCTATAGATGAATTAGGTGGGAATTGTAAGGATGTGTTTTTGTGCAGAGGAGAGGAGACAAAAGGAGCCAGCAAAAAGACAGTTGCTGACAGTTGGTGACAGTTGAGACCAGAGAGAATTCTGGGAATTTCTCTGGGGAAGAAGGAGAGGAGAGGGCTTGTTGGGGGTGGAGGACTGGGAGGAGAAAGGAGGAGGGATCCCAGCTCGGATCCAGTCCTGAGGGCTTCCTGAGGATCTTTCTTGAAACTCTGATTTCTTGATCAAAGCCATTCCATCGAATCTCATCCATCAAGACTTCAACCATAAAGTCAGCTAAGTTTTTGGAATCCATTTTGGAAGCAATCTCTTAGTCTCCTTTACCCATTACCAACCTTGCTGAGAGACCCTCTTTCAGTCAAAACTTACAATTATAGAAAAGGATAAACATAGAAAAACAGAAGGAGAAGGAACAAGGGGACAAGCTTAGGTGTGGGAACCACTAGGGATCCCACCCAAGTGATGGACCCTATAGCAATAGCGAAGAGGACACCCCAAAACCCCTCTGCCCTTCACTTTTTTCCCCCAGTCCCTGAATTGCAAATAATAAAAGCTATTCAACAGTCAGATAGCATTTCAGAGTGCCTGAGATACAATGAGGGAGAGGGGAACCACAGCTTGGTCTGGCTGCCTCCATCTTGAAGCCAGACCATTCACTGTGAATTTAACTGAGTGTAGGTTTGTGTGAACCCTCCTTATTCAGGATTGTATTGGGGTACCCCTTACCTCCTCTTATAGGGAAGCCTTGCCCCCAACTCCCTAGGGGTGGCACAACCATCTAGGTCACTCAGTTTTGGGGTGACACCCCCTTAAAGTCTCCCAGTGTATATTTGGCCCCAGGGGAGTGCTGGAAGAGAGACTCACCTTATAGACTCTCTTTCTATCTCCCCTCTATCAAACATTCATCTTGACTTCTTTATTATTACAGAATCAGGGGGGAAATAGAAATTAAGAACCAGGTGGAATGCTGAATTTGAAGTCAGAGGACTTGGGTATAAATCCATACTCTACTATATGACAACAGTCAGTGAGACTTCACTGGGCTTTAGTTTTGTCATTTGCCATTGTAAAATGAGGAAAATGAGGGCATAAAAGGTAAAATGACCTCTAAGATGCCTTCCAGGTCCAAACTTATGATTCCAGGATTCCTAGTTCTTGTTCATTTCCTTTTCACCAAGGAGAGACATGAAAGACGCCATTCTTTCCAGCCAACACAGAGCTGTGTCTATGAAATCACAGACACCTGGCCCCTTGCCCAGCCACCATTTACTGTCCCTTAAGCCAGAAGACCCCAGATACTAGGAGACTGACTGAACTTGTGGTGAAGTCCACACTTGCCACACCCTCCTTATGGCCCTAATCCAAGGCTATGCATGAACCAGTCAAGTTCCTCAGCCATACTTTCTCTACCTGGGATGTCTGCCCAGATGGGCTAAAAACTCAACAGAAGAAGGCCATGGGCCAGGCAGGCTGGTATCTATTTTCAATGCTACCTTTCACATTCAGCCATGGTCACCTCACAGTAGAATAACCTGGGGCCTGAGCCCTTCTCCAGGAAGCATTCCTTTTGGAGAGGCTGGAGCCTGGAGGAGGTTTCTTTGGCTCAGACATACCACTTCCTTTTGCCTCCCACCTCTGTGTCCCCACCCAGTACCCCAGGGGAGAAAGGAGCAATGTTTGTGGCTTGAATAATTCAGTAAGCTACTCATCTGTGTCTATATTCTCTACCCTTTATGCTGTGCTTCTGAATCCTTTGAGACCTCCTGCCCAAGGGTGGGCTGATAGAGGGTGGTAAAGGACCCTCCTGGGATTGAGCTATTTCAGAAAATATGTTTGGGACCCTGGGGTTGGGGAAAGAACCATAACTAAGGCATGTGACTGAGACTCTTCTCCAAAGCATCAATATTGGGGAAAGAGAGAGTTCTTAACCCTGACAGCCTCTAGACCATAACCCCTCTGGCTTTGCTCTCTTATTTAAGGGTGTTATTCCTCTCCTGCCTGACTGCTATGCCCTGATATTGCCCACTTCCTTCCATCTCCTGGGGGTCATGGTTTGCTGGCAGTATTGTATCCGTTCAAGGTCGATTGGTTTCTTGCTCCTCACCCCACACTGAATTTGTACCAGAATTCTTATTCTAATGAGAGAATAACTCCAAAGTGGAAGAAGAAAGGAAATGAAAGATTCTTTAATTCTATCCTTCCAAAGTTAATAGCCCTTCCTGGAGCCTGCCAGACCTCTCCTTAAGGTCAGACCATGGGGAGTGTCTGGAAACTCAAGCCCTAACTACTCCCTCCTACTCTACTTCTCCAGGATAAAGGAGGACTAGGCCAGGGCCTTCTACTGCTAGAATCCTATATATTCCCCCAATTCCCTGACAACTCCCCCAAGATTCTGCGAGACACACAGTCCATTATCTCCTAAAGGAATGCCCTCTACTTCCTATTACTCTGCCTACTAAGGAACAATGAATTAGGTGAGTGTTCTGCATGGTTTTCCCAAGTCCTAGGTTCTTTGCCTGAATCCTCGGCTTCAACAATCCTCCTGCTTCTCATTGCCTCCCTCCATCTCCCCAAGGGGAGAACATGCCAAGTTGAAGAAAGATATGTTCCAGGGCAGGGTCCCAGCAAGTGAAGCCTAAGAGGCCAAGACATCCACAGCCTGAAGGGAGTGGAATTGGGGAGTAGCCCAGTTTCCCTAACAGTTGGGAATGACAGTGGGGAGGCTGGTGCTTGGGAATGACAACTGGGGTATTGGCAGTTGGCAGGGGCATTTTGGAAGGACAGTTGGGGGTTAGCAGTTTGGAATGAAGGTTGGGGGTTTGGCAGTTGGCAGCGTGGCAGCTGGGAATGGCAGTTGGGAATTGGCAGTGGTAAGCAGGAGATTGGGCTGACTGTGGTGGGGGTTGGCAGGTTGGAGCAGCAGTTGGGGGGGGTTGGCAGTTGGCTCTCCTGGACCTGAAGAATTGTTCTCAAGGGGTCCTCTCAGGGAAGACTGTGAAGGGGAAAGAGCAGAGACAAAACAATACATGGACTGGAAACCTTAGTTTATTATGATGGCTAAAAAGTGAGAATGACTCTAACCAGGCCCAAGGAGGAAAGAGATTTCTGAGCCAGAGCTTGCTATACAGAGCTTCAGCTCTTAGTCCTTGGAGGTTGATCTTGGGTACCTCAGGAGGGGGATTGTTTCTGCACTTTGAGACTTCAGCTTGCCACAGTGTCTTGGCATTGCGCCATCTTTGTACTTCCACTAGAAAAGTGAGGGAATTTAAAGTGTACAGCAAAAGTAGCCTCTCTCATTATGAATGGTATTCCAGCCCAGAACCTGGTCCTTGTAACCAACAAAAATTAGTAGACTCTTGGCAAAAATGGATATTCAGCCAGGCCAAGCATCAGAGGGATTTTTTTCTCTTTAGGAAATCCAGTATCTTTTCACCCCTTATCAAGAAACTTAGTTGGAATAGACTCCCCACTTGGTTTTGGGTCCAACCTTGCAATTTCCCCTTAATTGGAAAATACTGATCCATTCACTCTGCAAAGCCTTACCTTCTGTCGTAGAACCAAAGGCAGAAAAGCAGTAAGGGTTAGGCAACTGAGGTTAAGTGACTTGCTCAGGATCACACATCTAGGAAGTGTCTGAGGCCAAGACCTTCTCTCTCTGGTCCTAGCTCTCTATCCACTGAGCCACATAGATGCCCCCTCTATTCACTCTTAGTCATATGATCAATTTTTCAATTTTAAAAAATCCTTCAGTACTGAGGAGTATGAGAAAATTGAAGGAAAGGAGAAAATAAGATATAGGTTAGGTAGGAAAGGAGAAAGGAAGAAGGCTTCCATTCAAGAAGATCATAAGTCAATCTGTCAAAGAAAGCATGCCAGTAGCTGCTAGCCCAGGTATTACTGGAAATCATTATTTATTGGAAAAGAAAAGCAGCTAGTTCCAAGATAAGGAGTTAATGTGGGAATCCATGAAAAAGCTCCTAAAAATTTGTTCTCTGTTGGGATTAGCAAGATGAGGAGTGGCAACTTTCAATAAAGAAGTGCTGTAAAAAGAAGGTAAGTCCGAGAAGGCCACTAGAGCATGGCTCTTCATTCTATAAGCTCTGTCAGGAAAAGAGAATTAGGTCCTCCACCTAGAATCTCCTCCTAGAATCTCCCCTTTCCCTACCAAAGTTCCTATCCTTTCAAGTAGAGTATAAGGTTCTCAAGGATAGAGATGGATTATTTTCTACTTTTCTATATTTTTTTTGTCTGAATCTGTCATCTGATTCATATAGGAAACCCCTTGTCAAAAACCCTCTCTATCAATGAAGAGCTTCAAGTATTGAGCATTTATGGTCTTAGAGAGTAATGCCAGGCCATTGAGAGGTTATGTGCCTTGCCTAGAGTCTCATAGCCAGTATGTATTAGAGGTGGAACTTGACCTGAAGTCTTTCTGACTCTGTGACAGGTCATTATCTACTATGCAATACTGCCTCTAGCTTCTTTTCTACATGCTTATTGAGTATCTAGGTGGTACAATGGATAGAGAGCTGGCCTTGAGGGATGGAAGACTTGAGTTCACATTTAAACTTAGATACTTACTAGTTATGTGACCCTGAGCACAGGGTAACCTCTGTCTGCCTTTGCTTCCTTAACTATAACATGGGGATAATAATAGAACTTGCTACCTGGAGTTGCTGTGACGTTACAATGAAGATAACATTTGTAAGGCATTTTGCAAACATTAAAGCACTATACAAATGCTAGCTATTATTATTATTGGAATAGCTAGGGGGCACAGTGAATAGAGAGCTAGATCTGGACTCAAGAAAACTCCTCTTGGGGCAGCTGGGTAGCTCAATGGATTGAGAGCCAGGCCTAGAAATGGGAGGTCCTAGGTTCAAATCCGACTTCAGACACTTCCCAGCTGTGCGACCCTGGGCAAGTCACTTGACCCCCATTGCCCACCCTTACCACTCTTCCACCAAGGAGCCAATACACAGAAGTTAAGGGTTTAAAAAAAAAAAAAAAGGAAATTCCTCTTCTTGAGTTCAAATCTTACCTCAGATACTTACTAGTTGTATGACCTTGGGCAAGTCACTTAACTTTGTTAGCCTTAGTTTCCACATTTATAAAATGAGCTAGAGAAGGAAATGGCAAACCACTCAGATATCTTTGCCAAGAAAACCCCAAATAGGGTCATGAAGAGTTGAAAATGACCGAAATGACTAAACAACAACAGTATTATTATATTTAGCTATAGATTCAGGAATTCTCATTCAATTTGTCAGCTCTACATAGCTAAATGCACATAGCTGGTGCTTAATAAATATTTGTTAAGTGATTTTAGATAAAGTGGAAAAAGTTCTAGACACAGTCAGGAAAAATCTGGGTTCAAATCCCACTTTTAACACTTCCAAATTTCCCTATTACTTTAGAAAGTACCATTATCTTCTCAGTCTCCCAAGCTCATAGCTCTCACCCCCCACATCCCCCATATCCAATCTTTGGCCAAATATTGTTGATTTCATTTTTCTTAACATCTTTCCAATACACCCTTTCTCTTCTCTGACACTGTCATTTCCCTGGTACAGATCCTCATCTCCTCATGCCTGGACTATTTGAACAGCTCACTGGTTGGTCATCCCAGCATGTCTTTCCCCATTCTAGTTGACTATCCACTCAGTTGACAAAATGATTTTCCAAAAGCGCAGGTCTGACCATATCACCCCTACTCAATAAACTCTAATGGTTCCCTATTACTTCCTGGGATAAATGTAAAATCTTCTTTTTAGTTTTCAAAGCCATTCATAACCTATGGTGTCCCCACACACACACACACCATTTCCATCTTTTTAGACCTTATACCCTGCCCACCTCCCTCCATACTCTTCCATCCAATGACACTTGTTTCCTTGCCGTTCTTTGAACATGACATTCTATATCCCAACTCTGAGCATTTCTACAAGCTGTCCCCCATGCCTAGAGTGTTTTCCTTCCTTATCTCTGTCTCTTAGATTCCTTGGCTTCCTTTGGGTCACAACTAAAATTCCACTGTCTATAGGAAGTCTTTTCTAATCCTTTTAATTCTAGTGCTTTCAGCTGTTTGTGGAGTTGTGACCTGGTCCAACCATTCTAGAAAGCACTTTGCAACTATGCCCCAAAAGTTGTTAAACTGTGCATACCCTTTGACCCAGCAATACTGCTACTAGGTTTAAGCATAAAAGAGATCAAAGAAAGAGGACTCATATGAACAAAAATAATTCCAGCATTTATTTTTTCCATGGAAAAGAATTGGAAACTGAGGAAGTACCATCAACTGAGTTATGACCAAACATGTATTCCGTAAATATATAAATGTGCTGGAATGCCATTGTGCTGCATGAAATGATGATGGGGATGGTTTCAGAGACTTAGGAAGACTTGTATGAACCAATACTTAAGTGGAATCAGGAGAACAATTAGTGATAACAAAGCTGTAAAGACAATAGCTTTGAAAGATTTTAAAACTATCATCAACACAAAGATTAATCACAATTCAAAAGGGCTCATGATGAAGCATCCTATTGACTTCCAAATAGAGATGTGACGGACTCAAAGTGCAAATTGAAGTCTCCTTATCTTTTCCTCTTCTTAAGGATATGGATAATATGGGAATTTGTTTTGCTTAACTATTAATATTTGTAATAGGATTTGTCTTTCTTGCCTTTAAATGGAGGAAGGAAGTAGAGAGGATAGGGAGAGAAATTGGAACAAAAATAAAACTGAATTAAAAATACAAACTTTCGGAGTAAGCATTCATCCCTCAAGATATTGGCCAACCCTGCAAATCAGGGCTTGATTTGTTTCTTGGACTTGGAAAAGTGATGGAGAAGATGTTGATGATTTGGATTGAACTTAAAAGAGTGAAAAAAGAATTCTAGTGCCTTGTCTCTGTTGATTATTTCCCATTTATCCTGTAGGTTGGCTCAGGTTTTGATAATCAATACCTTCTCAGCTCCCTCAGTCACATCTTCCCTCTGACTGAAGGATAGAACAAAAAAATCCTCCCAAACTCTCCTTTTATAGAGGACTCAGAATCCTAGCTCTCTCTTCATTTGCCACCAGCTTCTTTGCTTGGTTTCAACTCTCCTATCATTGTGCTTCTACACTGGATAATACCTATAGCAGTGATGGCAAACCTTTTAGACATAGTGCCAGGCCCCACCCCTAGACAACCCCCCCCCAGATCACATGCCATCTCCCCCCTCACTGGGTGTCATGCTCCCTACTACGGGTTGGGTATACCCTGTCCCCCTTTACCCAACACATGAGAGAATGTCCTCAGCTAATGTAGATAGGTGGAGGGGAGTGGCCTGAGCTCCCCTCCAGCTCTGCTGCCTGTAAGCCACCCACCTTACCCACTGTGTGTTCCCATTGGGCTCAGGGTCACTCAGATAGGAAATATCTAAGGCCAGACTTGAACCCAGGAACTCCTGTCTCTAGGCCTGGCTCTCAAACCACTGAGCCACCTAGCTGCCCTAAAGTGTGCCATTTCTAATTCTGACTCAGATGGACAGTTGGCCATTACCTGCTTAAGGCGGTTAGGAAGAAATATTTCTGGATAGAATAATGGAAACAGCAATAGAGTTGGGGTCAGGAAGACCTGATTTTGAATTCTGCTTCAGATACACACCAGCTGGATGACCCCGTACAAGTCACTTGACTTCTACATACCTCAGTTTCCTTATCTATAAAATGAAAATGATGGATTTAATGGCATCTAAGGTCTTTTCTAGTTATAAAGCCACATTTCTATTACATTTCATCCTTTAGGGACATGGCTATATGTTGTTGATATCCTTTGTATCTGAAAATGTTCCTCAAAGGAAAACCTATATGGGGGTCCCAAAAATCTTAGTGTGTAACATAAATAGTTATTAGCTATAGCTTTTCATAGCTATTAATAGATTAAAAAGCTATTAATAGATTAAAATCAAGTAAAGAGTTTTGGGGCTCCCTATATAAACTGCTGCAGAGGAAATTAGGAAAACAATAGTATATACAATGACCATTACAATGTAAATAGAACAAAACCCTTAAATTGAATACAATGTAATTATAATGGCCAGCTTGGCCCAGGAGAACAGATGAGAAAATGTAACTTTCCTTTATCATTGCAGAAGTGGGGGTGCTTTAAGAGAGAAATATTGTATACAATATTAAACTTAGTTGCTATGTTATTGGTTTTGCCGACCTGCTTCCCCCCTTTTTTTCTTTCTTTCTTTTTTATTTTTTGGACAAACCAGAAGAGAGAAGAGTGGTATATTCAGAAATGAAAGTGTTTTAAAAACAAAAGAAATCAATAAAGTCAAGCATTTAATAAAAAAATGTAAAAATGTTGCTTCTTGGATAATCTGAAGGAAGATGTGGTCACAGATCAAGCTGGCTTCCAACTGTCTTCCCTACAGTATGTTCATGGAAAAACTGCCTGGGCTTGAAGTCATAACTGTAATTTGCAGCTCCAAATGGCTTTTCACCTCCTTGCCTTAAAATGACACTGTCCTCCGACATAACCTCTCTCCCATAGCTTGCCTTCTTCTGTCAGACTGGTCCTTTGACTAAGCCCCTGCTATTCTGGCAATATAACCTTTTAATTATATTTTCGTATGTCCTGACATTGTCTTTTCAGCCTGTCAGGGCATCTTCTCCCCTTGGTAGATTCTTTACTTTTGGTTAGGCAATGTCCATTTGGTGAATGAAAAGAATCTGAAATGTTGATGCCTCAGGAACCTTTTCTGCCTGTCTTTGATTGTTCTATCTCTAATAAGTGAATCAACAAGCATTTATTAAACACTTACTATATGCCAGGCACTGTGCTAAGTGCCAAAGATTCAAAGAAAAAAAGGAAAAACACTTCTTGCTCTCAAAAAGCTTCCAACCAGGGTCAGCTGGGTAACTCAGTGGATTGAGAGTCAGGCCTAGAGATGGGAGGTCCTAGGTTCAAATCTGACCTCGGACACTTCCCAGCTGTGTGACCCTGGGTAAGTCACTTGACCCCCATTGCCCACCCTTACCACTCTTCCATCTAGGAGCCAATATACAGAAGTTAAGGGTTAAAAAAACAAAAACAAAAACAAAAAAAAAGCTTCCAACCTAACGGGCAAAACGACACATGTATAAATTGGTACATCAAAGATACACACAGAGTAGTTGGAAACTAATCTTAAAGGGAAAGGTTCTGTTTGGTGGCTTAACCTTTTTGTGTCATAGACCCTTTTGGCAGTCTGATGAAGCTTATGGACTGACTTCTCAGAATGATATCTTTAAATGTATACAATAAAATACATACGATTTTAAGGGATACCAGTTATATAGAATTAAAAATGTAATTTTCTCTAAATCTATCTGTGGAAGCCAGGTTAAGAAGTGCTACTCTAGCAATTGGAAGCACAGAGTGGGGGTGGGGGTGATAAGGAACCAGGAAATGTCTCCTGCAGAAGATGCCACTTGATTTGAGTCTTAAAGGAAGTTAGGGATTCTAAGAGGCGGAGGGGACAAGGGAGACAATTCTCAATATGGAAGACAGCCACTGTGAAGTTCGAGGCAGAAACTGCAACATCATGGGTGAGGAACACCAAGTAAGGTGGTATGGCAATATTATGGCATGTACGGAGATAAGTAATGTGGATAAAGACTGGAAACAAGAGACAAGTTATGAAGAGCTCTATGGCAATGCCAAGGGGCAAATGACAATAATAATAATAACAATATCCAGAAATTACATAAAAGTCCTTTTTAAAAAAATCCTTACGTTCCATCTTAGAATCAGTACTGTGCTTTGGTTCCAAGGCAAAAGAGTGGAAAGGGCTAGTCAATGGGGGTTAAAAAAGACTTGCCACACACACACAGCTAGGAAGTGTCTGAGGTCAGATCTGAACCCAGGACCTCCCATCTCTAAGCCTGGTCCTCAATCCATTGAGCCTCCTAGCTGTCTGCAAATGTCCTTCTTAAGGAGCCCAAACATTGATGAAGATTTTGCTAATATCAACAGCAAAGAACCTATTTAATATCCAGAAAGACATGACTAAATAGTTAGAATTATATGCCAGACACTCAATATCCTTTATAAATTAACAGCTGCTAAATCTCTATACTGCAAATACAAACCCCAAAATTTATTTCAAAAGTCAACGAATTAAATAAACTATGCTGGAACTGGAATATCATCACAGGCAAAAATATTTGCCACCATTCCCTAGATGTAATGACTCACAAAAATTAATAACAATATTTTTTAATAAATGTGAGCATAATGACTACAAATAGCCAGTCTTCATGGAATGAAAAGCTCTCAAAATATAAAGAGTAAGTGGGAAAAATCAAAGTTATGTGCCAATATGATGAAGTATTTATCTTCCCATCATCTTTTCTATACCTGAATTGTCCAAAAATGTTTTTAGTGAGCCTTTTGAGGATGAGCATAGATACCAATACTTCAGTTAAGAAAAACAATCATTTTTATCAACCTGTGCAATAATCTACTGAACATAAAAGAAAATAGCAGGATAGAAATTTATCCCAGGACCCTTTCTATTTGAAGTCTATCTTATATAAGAATGAGAATAATAATAATAATAACTACTTACATATTGAAAGGAAGGAAGAAAATATTAAATACCTACTATTTACCTTACTAGCTGTATGACCTTAGGCAAGTCACTTAACCCTGTTTGCCTCAGTTTATTCATCTGTAAAATGAGCTGGAGAAGGAAATGACAAACCATATCTTTGTTAAGAATTATAAAGACTTGGACAAGACTGAAAAAGGACAGACAGAAGGACAATAAGAACATACTACTTACCAGTCACCATGCTAAGCAACAGCCCTAGAAGGCAAATGCTATTATTCTTCCCATTTTAGACTTAAGGAAACTGAGGTTAAGTGACTTGCCCAGGATCACATAGCTAGCTAATGTCTAAGCCTGGATTTGGACTCAGATCTTCCCAAATCAAGGTCCGGATTGACTACACTACCCAGCTGCATAGTAAGGGTTAGAAAGTGCTTTACATAGATATATTATTGATCTTCACAATAATCCTGTGATGTAGGTGCTGACAATGTCACCATTTTATAGTGAAAAAACAAAGACTCAAAGGGGTTAATTGATATAATTAGTCTGAATTTGATTTGAAACCAGACCTTTCTGATTCACAGAATGGCTCCTATCTTGGATTTCATCTTGATCAGCTCACCAAGAGACCTCATGCACTTTTGTGTCCTATGTCTTGCCACCTTCCTAATGGGGTCTGAATGTCAGAACACAGGCTTCCCCAGGGATTCCTCTGCACTGACCCCAGAGATGCTGAGAGGTACAGACTGTGTTCTTCATTTGGCTCCAAACAGCCTTTAAGGCTGTTTGACCCTAGTTCTTATGTCATTTCTCAGAGTCAATCATTTGCTGTCTATGTAGGTACTTTCAGCTTGGGTCCCCTGATCTGAGAGAGCTGCTGAGTTCAGCTCTAAATTGCAATGATTCTGTGCTGTTGCCAATTCTGCAGGTGTATGTTCCTAGGCACTACCCTTTGAGGTATCTCTGTGACATATTTCAATAGATTGGCTGTAACCCCAGTGAGAGGGAAGAACATTATTGATTACTTCAGTCCGTGGGTGCATGGGCTAAGCTCTGCCTGAACAGACTAGCAGTCCTGCTGGTGAACAATGAGATGCTACTGTTTAGATCCTAGAGTACATAAGCTCTGATAATTATTGTTTGTATTCTCTCAGTTGACACAGGGAAGGGAATAGAAATTCTGAATTATTTTGACTTTTTGCTAGTTTACTTTCCTGATCTTAACTCTAGATTAGCTGATCATGAGTGCTGATAACCAGAAGAGACTTGCCTTTCTGTTTGTTTGTTTTTTCCTTATTGGAATGATCCTAACTAGGAAATATAGCTAATTCCTCTGAAATAGGTCTTCCTGTCTTTAAAGTCTTCCTTGGTCTTACCCTCCTTTTGTTGTTTCTGGAACAGAAGAAATGGGCATCCCAGTCCAAAGTACTGTCACTGCTTTGGTGACCCAGTTAAAGTAGCTTGTAGCAGGGGGAAGCTGGGACACAGAAAATGGATTCTCAGACTAGCCAAGGGTAGCAAGAGAAGTCATTTTAAAACAGTCCTACTGGGCTTCCATGGACTCAAATTCCCCCAAATAGCACATAAATGACTCCCAAATGGATCTCAACAAAGTTATCCACCCCACAGCTTCTGTGTAAAATGGTCCCATCAGTGCCTTGTAAAGCTCAGCTTGGAAATGCAATCCAGTCAGCCTCTGTGCTGAGTAGTGACACAGAGCAAGGAGAGACTGACCTGGGGGGTGGGGGGAAATGGGAGGGATCTGTCTATGCAAGAGCAAAGGAGCAGAATCAGAAACAGTGACAGACCTAGCAAAAAGCAACTGGGCTAGATAAAAGCCTTCCCAGGATTTCCAGCATAAGAAGGCTTCATTCATTAATTTGATAAACATTTATTAAATATCTACTACATGTTCAGGGTCAGGTGTAGATAGCTTCAAAAGCCCAACCTTCCAACACAGATGGTGAGAGAATAAAACTTTTAGGACTGAGTTCTGTTATGAGTTCTCCTTAAAAGAAAAAATTGAAGACTCCAGAGGAAGCCAATGCTCTTTTAGTGAGCCTACAACCATGGATCAATCAAAAGACGCTTATTAAGCACCAACTATGAGCCAGGCACTATGCTAGGCCCTGAAGATATAAGTACAAAAAAATGAAACAATCCCTGCTTTCTAGGATAGTGATGGCAAACCTTTTAGAGACAAAGTGCCAGGCCACACCCCCACCCCACCCCCTAGTTCAAGTTCGTGCCAGTCATCCACAGGAGACTGAGTGCCATGCCTTGCCCTACCTCCCCCCCCCCCCTTACCCCAGACAGGGGAGGGAGGAAGTGCTCTCATTGGGCTGCTGAGCAAAGGGGCAGGTGATGAGAGATATGTATGGAGAGGGGGAGGGCAGTGGCCCAGTGCTCTGCTCCTCTCCTGCTCTGCTGCCTGTGAGCCACCCACCTTACCCCTTGTGCATTCTCATTGAGCTGCTAGGCAGAGGGGTGGGTGATGTGAAAAAATGTCATCAGGCATGGTGGAGAGGGGGAGAAGAGCATCTCCATCTGAGTCCCTTTGCCTTTCTAGCAATGAGGGGGGCGTTGGGGACTGGCCTGTGTGCCCACAGAGAGTGCTCTGCATGCCATCTTTGGCACCCATGCCATAGGTTCACCACCATTGTTCTAGGAGCTTACTTTCTCATTGAAGATGCAGCAAATACATGTAAAAGTGTATACAGCATAAATAAAAAGCTAATACATATGTATGCAAAATCATTAAATATAAGGTAGTTTGGGAGAGAAAGCACAAAAAATTATGGGGATCAGAAAAGGCCTCATGCAGAAGATGATGCCTCAATTGCATCTTTTTTTTTTTAAACCCTTACCTTCCATCTTAGAGTCAATACTATGTATTGGCTCCTAGGTGGAAGAGTGGTAAGGGTAGGCAATAGGGATCAAGTGACTTGCCCAGGGTCACACAGCTGGGAAGTGCCTGAGGCCAGATTTGAACCTAGGACCTCTCATCTCTAGGCCTGGCTCTCAATCCACTGAACTACCCAGCGCCCCCCCCCCCAATTGCATCATAAAGGAAAAGAGGCACTTTTATAAGGCAGCTGAAGTGAAGAGGGAATATATTCCAGGCACAGGGGATGACCTTACAAAGTCTCAGAATAGGAAGATGGAATGTCATGATCAAGGAACAGAGATAAGGTCAGTTTGGCTGGATTGAATGGCACAAGAGGGGTAATAATGTCTGATGAGACTGGAAAGATAGATTAGGACCTGGTTATATAAACTCAAATAAAAATCAATCCCTTCAGGTCACATATTGACTTCAAAAACCACAAATCAACATTATCAATGTTGTAGTGCATTTTTATTTATTTTGTTAAACATTTTCCAATTACACTTTAATCTGGTTTGGCTACATTCAGGAGTTTTAGGGGTAAATTGTGTGTTTGATCCCTTTTGTACACTAAACAGAAAAGTTTATATTTTATTCTAGAGACAATAGGAAGTTATTGTAATTGGTTGATTAGAGTCACAGACCTTAATGTTTGTGATTAAGGAAATTACTTTGGCAAAGTCAATAGAGACTTGAGTCAGGGATGCCAATTAGGAGGCAATAATCTAGGAAGAAGGTGATGAGGTACTGAAGTGATAACTGTGCAAATAGAGAGGTATTATTTGTGAGAGATGCTGAGAAGGTAGATATGGCAACTGCTTGGATATACGGGATTAGGTAGTTTGAGGGTGTAAAATAATGCCAAGATTATGAACCTGAGATTCTGAAAGTGGTGCCTTTGACAGAAACAGAAACATATTGGGAAGAGAGGAGCATCTGGGGGAAAGATGAGTTCTGTTGAGTTTAAAATGTCTCTGGAACATTCAGTTTGAAATTTCTAATAGGTAATTGCTGATATACAATGGAAGCTAAAAGAGACCTGGGCTGGTATTTAGACTTGGTAGCATGTGCATAGAGATGACAGTTGAACCCATCAGCACTGATAAAGTTACCAAGAGAAGGGGGAAAGAGAAGAGGGTCGAGGACAGAATTTTAGGAAACATCCATAGTTGACAGGAATGGGGATGTCAATGAATCAACTAAAACGATTAGGAAGAAGAGGTCAGACAGGTAGGAAATAAACTAGGAGAGAGTGGTATCATAAAACCCAAAGAGGAAGTATATTCAGGAAGTGGTAATCAACAGTGTAAAATGTAGCAGGTAGATCAAGAAGGTTTAGAAATGAAAAAAAGACCATTAGAATTGGCAATTAAGAGATCATTGGTAACACTGGAGAGAGAGCCATTTCAGTTGATTGATGAAGTTGATAACCAGATTGCAAAGGGTTGAGGAGTCAGGAGAAGTGAAAGGGGTGATAGACAACTTTTTTAGGAGTTAGGAAATGGAGAAACATAGGATGATAGCTTGAAAGGCTGGTAGGGTTAAATGAAAGTTGGGTTTTTTTGTTTGTTTGTTTTTGGTGTTTTTCTTTTAAGGGTGCAGAAAACTTCAGTATGTTTGAAAATAGTAGAGAAGGAAACAGTTGCTAAGGCACCAGGGTTCCTACATCCAATGAGTTGTGCCTGATCACACTACACCTGTTATCTACCTAAATCTCCATGAGTGAATGAAAGCGCTTTAGGGAACAGTTGTCTTTCTGAGAAAAGGCAGGATGATGCTCCTAGAGGACAAAATGAAGAGCTTTAGCAGGTCAAAATAAATTCTCCATTCCCCATCTCCTATGGTTAAATGATGACCACCCATAATTCTGTCAACCACTTTCTCCTTCAAACAGGATATTTAGAAATAACTTCCTCAAAGCAGTTTGAATGAAAATTCTTGAATCTACAAATAGATATAGGAGAGTACATTCAGAGTCAGCCTAGGGCATAGAGGAAATAGTCATTGGACAAAAGGGAAACACAAATCCAAAGAGATCTGAATCTTAGAGAAAAGGAAGCCAGATGGCTATTCCCTCCTAAAAGACAGAGGACAGGTTCAATGCTAGTCAAACGTTGGGTGCATAGTTGGATCATTTCCTCCTACAACTTGAGGACTTCAGGTGGCTCACAGTGTCTCCCTCAAGATAGGGATACACTGGAAATCAGGAAAATATGTCATACCTTAAATTGTTTCAATTCTTTTCAGCAGTGGTGAAAAATACTTCAAAATGTCTTTGTGTACTTTTTCTATGCTTCTTTCATTCTTTGGTAAATGTACTGGTAAGATTGCAGCCCCTGTGTTTTAATTCCTTTATAAACACACTGGTACTTTGTTTCATTGCAAACAGTTTTTAAAAATCAAGAAAATCAGGAGAAACAATGTCCTCAGGGTTATTTCATTTCAGTCTTCTCTCATCACTTGTTGTCAAACTTGTCCTTGTTCATTCAAGGAGAATTCCCCCAAAGTTTGCCCTCCCACTCCCTCCAGTGAATGCCTCCTTACACATCATGAAAAAAGTACAATTATGACATGCTGCCTCCCACTAATGATGGAATTCTAAGTCACTAAGTCCCATAGGGAGTGAGGGCACATACACCCTGCTGTGTCTTCTCATTGGCTCTGCTGAAATGTGGTTTACTCCCCAAATTGCGGCTCACTGGTCACACAGATCACCTCCCTTTTTCCTTCATGGTCCCCTGAGGAGGAAGCCAAGTGACCTTTGGACCAGTGCAATTCAAAAAGGAATGTGGGACCTCAGACCTCAGCTCTCATCCTGCCTACACACAGTTCTGAGGAAATGAGGATGGGAAGAGCATTTTCATGCATCCCCCCACCCCAGCCAGGTTTTCTATGGGGGGGGGAGGTGCAGTTCTGAGAGAGAAGCAGCAACAGAACTGCTCCTGTCTAGGCATAAATTAGGGTTATTGAGTTTGGAACATATGGACCCCAGATTTAATGGTGCTCTCTCCTGAAGTCCTACAAGATTTGGTCCAGCAAAGGAAAGGAAATAAATGCACAGAGTCATCATCTTGCTCCCTATTCTTGTACATCTTCTGGATATGCAAGATGCCTATAGATGTTTTGTTACTTAGAACAAGTTGTTGGAGCTGGGGAAATGTAAAATCGATATAATTTGTTTCATGTTTGCAAAACACTTGGAGGTTGCTATAACTTAGTCATGTCCTTGTTACTAACAGTTCATCAATATGCTAAGAAAGCAGCAAAATTGGTATCACTACTAAAGGGAGGTATGGGAGGGAGGATGATGATCCAATTTACCTTCTCTTCTAAATATAATCTCTCACTCATACTTTGAAGTTTGTATTCAGAAATGCCCCAGACCTATAACCATCTAGTATATGAAAAGTAAGTTGTTTTAGACTCACTAGAGGACTTCGAATACTTCTCATTTAATTTCCTGGGGTTAAGATAAAAGAAACAGAAAACCTTTAATGCCAAATAGCAACCCACTAGCAATTCTTTAATGTACCAATAATAGAAACATCCTTCACAGAAGTAGAAATTTTATTTTCTAGTTCCACTGTGCAAAATGTTCACAACTCCATTATCTTTTAAAATAGTTTCTTCCTAAACTTTGACAGTGACCAAGTATTAGCAACAGGAGGAATTTGAAACTTTAGAAATTTGGCTGGTTTGCAATACTAAGAGAAAAGATCAAATGTATACAGACGGGCTGGAGATACACGAAAGCAGCAAAGAAATCAGCAAATAGATTTCAGGAACTAGATTCAAAAGTGCCTGGTAGTGTTCAGAACTTATCCAAGTGCCGCGCGCCACCCCCAACCCCCCTAAAAAGAGAGAGAGAAAAAAAAGAAAAGGAAAGGAAAAAGAACCAATCCGACAAAAATACCAAAGGAAAATCTTTCAGGCTGGGAACGAGCCTAGAAAACACGTGCTGAACCAACTTGTTGGAAAAGCCCGGAGCCAAGGAAAGGGGCTGGGCTAATGCTTTTTCCTCCAACTTTCCCATATCGGGCTCCCCTCCATGCCCCTGCCCCCGCAGGTCCCTTCTGTGCTGTGTTTACAAATCTGGTCATAAGGACTTCGAGGCAAAGAAGATAGAGGCAAGCGCAAGGCCAAAGACAGCAGCATCCTGCCGGTAGACCCGCGGGTTGCTAGCTCTACCGTCCAGCTAGCTTTCCAGCCCAGCCCGCAGTGCATCCTCGGCAGGCAGGTTTCCACTTCTCCTGTGCTCCGAGGTCCCCCGGCCAGGTGTCAAAGCAGAGAAATCAGCCCCTAGGAGAGGGGTGCACCCCCAAAGCTGGGGTACAGGGGACCCCTGCAAAGTCTGAGGTTAGAAGGGAGAGAGAGGTGGAGTGTTGGAGCAAACCTATAGCCCCAAGGCCTGACCCTGCACCACCTACATTCTCTCAAATTGCCCCCTCACGACCCCTGAAGTCCCCCCACCCCAATCAAGGGGAGGGGGCGCTTCCCACAATGCCCAGCGTTCTCTAGCCCTCACTTCCGCTGTCCAGCCACCCAGCTAGAGGGGCGGAGGAGACCCGGACCCGAACCCAAACCTCCGGAACATTGGCCCCTCCATGTTACCCTTCCCCCAACCCCTCACCTAGAAGCAGAGGGGAGTCCTACCATAGCAGGGGGTGGGGGTAGGGGGGGTGGGGTGTAGGGACGTGGGCGGGGCCAAGGAGCAAGAGGCAGGAGGGGCGGGGCTTAGAGAGGGTGGTCGAAGAAGAAAAGGAGCGGAAAGGGGCCAATCAAGAGCGTCCGGGCGCGCGCTGGGGGGCGGGGTCAGAGACCGCGAACGCTTGCCCGGCGCCTTTCGCGGGCACGCGCGAGGCAGGGGGCGTGTGTGAGGAGGTGGGGGGGGTGGCGGAGCCGGCCGGGGGCGCGCGAGGCTGAGCGGGGGCGCGCTGGAGCGGGTCTGACTGACGGACTGACTGGGAGCGGAGCGAGCGAGAGGAGCTCCGGCAGTGACTTGGACCCAGCACCGCGATTCCGGGGGCGACGGTCGGGGGCAGGGGCGAAGGAAAGGGCTTTTGGCTGGACGAGGGTCCGCTGGCCGCGGCACTCGCTCCTCCTCTTCATCCTCCTCCGGCGGACGCCCTCGCTCCCTGCCTCCCCCCGCCCCATGGGGTAACAGG
>NC_058131.1:266339192-266380348 GCF_016433145.1 Gracilinanus agilis | reverse complement strand
GGGGGCGCGCGAGGCTGAGCGGGGGCGCGCTGGAGCGGGTCTGACTGACGGACTGACTGGGAGCGGAGCGAGCGAGAGGAGCTCCGGCAGTGACTTGGACCCAGCACCGCGATTCCGGGGGCGACGGTCGGGGGCAGGGGCGAAGGAAAGGGCTTTTGGCTGGACGAGGGTCCGCTGGCCGCGGCACTCGCTCCTCCTCTTCATCCTCCTCCGGCGGACGCCCTCGCTCCCTGCCTCCCCCCGCCCCATGGGGTAACAGGTAAGCGCCGAGCCCGGCTGCTCATTGTCCGCTCCGGCCCGGCCCAGCCCGGCGCCTACCCTCGCCTCAGCTCCGCTCCTGGGCCCGGGTACTCCCCTCCGCCCGGCGCCTCTTGCCCCTGCTTTCCCCCGGCCCCAAGGATTCCCCAGGGGCTCCGGCGCCTGGAGCGAAGGACCCCGCGCCCCCGTGCGCGGGGCGCCCCCTGTGGCCGGGCGGCTGCAGCGGCGAACCAGAGGACCCTGGTGCGGTCGGAGCTGGGGTGACAGGCGGCGGCTGCCCTTCCCCAGCTCGGGGGCGACCCCATCACAACGGTAGCCTCGGAGGTATCCAGGTCCTCTTTGCCCTCCTCTATCGGCTTTGCCCCGCGACTCCGGGGCACTGTCGAGGTACAGAGGTGGTTGTCCGTGCCTCTGGGTCCGTCTTGTGTCCCCTCCCTCAATTGCGCCCGGCGGGGGTGGTAACGGGTGGCAGTTGTCTCCGCACTCCTCCGGGCTAGCGGAGGGGGTGGTTGGAAGACACAGTAATTCCCCTCTCTCCCTCCCTTTTCCCCTTCTCTGCCACCAGGTCTGACGGCGCCTCACTCCCATTTTATACCCTGGCAACACCTCTCCCTGTACCGCTTTGAACCCCCTGGGGCCACCGGGCAAGAACCACCAGCTCTCGGGGTTGCGGGGGGAGGGAAGTTGGAGGATGTCTGTGAGAGTGAGCGTGTGTGTGTGTGTGTGGGGGGGGTGTTCATGTTGTACTGGAGGGGCGGGGGCGGGCGGACACGGAGTCTCTGATTTTGGAGGAGGGCTGTTACTGAAGCGAGGTAAGTCTGGTGTGTGCCAGGGTTTAACCCCACACCCCCTCCCTCCCCTTGTGCCTCCTCCTCCTCCTTCCCTCCTCCCAGTAACCTCCAAAAGGGGAATTTTCCAGCCGGTAATTTCTGCTGCGTCAACACCCAGCTCTAGGGAGAGGAGACAAGGGGCATTTTAGTAGCTCCCACTGCCCATGAGAGGCTCCTACCCAAACCCCAGAATTAAAATTCTTCCCCCAAAACGCAGCCTATAGGCAAGTTGCACCAAGAGTTTCTGAAGAGTCTGTGTCTCAAAACTGCCTGGAAAAAGAGGATGAGGTAATACAGTGAAGCTTGTGTATTTCTTTCTCTCTCTCAGGCCTGTTTTGGGTTATTGTCTCCCCCTAAAGCCAGACACAGATCGCCTGGCCTTGCCTCCATTTTAATTACAGGCTGAAATGGGGGAAGAAGTGACCCTAGAACAAAACTGCAAGATCATTTCTATCCTCTTTGGTGAGGCAGCTAATTGAATGTGAGGCTTAACCAAAAGGGCTGAGATTTCTTTATATCTTGGGTAATAGATTCAATGGGGGTAGCTTTCCCTTCTCACCTCTTGCCACCCTAAAAAAAAAAAGCAGGTTTTGTAAGGAGAGAAGAGGATGGATTGGACTTGAAGGTGTGTTTGCAAAATAAGGGCAGTTCTTGGGTTGGCTTTGTCTCCCTGTAAATAGACATGTCAGTTTCACAAAGTAATACAAGTGAGTGTCTGATAACTCAATCCCAGATGACAGGGAAGGAAGGTGAATTTTCAGGTCTAGAAAGATTACTAGTTGGTGTTTTTTGTTTTTGTTTTTGCTTTTTTTTTTATTTTACCCTCACAAATTTAGTATCTTGTATGGCTAATATAGTTCACACACACATAGACATACAAACCTGTCAGTAGCAGTACTTCAATGAAATCTAATATTATAGGAAAAAATTTTTGTGACTCTTGATAAGGAAGTATAAACAAAAGAAAGTTTAGTAGAGATTAGCAGTGAATTTCCTTATGCTTTCTATTTTACAATCTCTGTGATTCATTCAGCATGGATTACAGTGACAAGATTATTATCAGCATTGTTTAAAGAAATGCTAATCAGAAAACGTGTTTTGCAAACAGCACTGAGCAGACACCTGTACTGAAGTTCTCACTTGCATTTTAATTATATCATTTGTATTATCTTTTATATTTGATTTATTATAATATCTAACTTCCAGTTTGTTTTATAAAAGACTTATTATAGATTTAGTCTATACTTAAGTTTCTCATCCTTTATTGTTACCTAGTTTATGTAAGGCATTTTTTGTAAGAATGGGAAATATCTTTTGATCATAAAGAATAATTAGAGTAAGGATTTCATAGTAGCAGTGAAGCAAAATTAAGAGTATGTAGTTGCAGAAGAGTTCTTCAATTTGGCAACTTTATGGCTTGTCCTGGATCAAAAGATACTAAAAAATATCTAATCTTTGTAATTACTGTAGGATTTAACAGTTTACCTGCAGTGTGGCCATATGCTTCATTTACTGTAATTTAAATACAAATGTGAAGATTTTTCAATGAGACGTTTTGCAATTATTTTGGTAAATTTCATAAAATGGGTTGTAGTCAAAGCATATTAAATGTATCTGATAAAGAACCATCACTGAGGTATTTGGGGATTGAAACCTAATATAGAGTCTAAAGCCCAGTGGACCAGCTTGAGAACTACAAAGGAATACTTAGATATGTATTTACAGGAACTCTGATTTACATGTTCCTGAAAATTACAATTTTGTTTTGATGAGATAATTGCTTTTTAATTGAACATTTTTAGTCATTTTTGTGTTCAGATGTGTTGTTTCCTCATGTTTAAATCTCGGTTAATTCCATGTCCTCTTTGATAGATGTAATGATTGCTGTTTATCCTTGTGTAGTGAATTCCACCAACATCACCACCCCCCTGCAGTTATGAAACAACCTCATTATATCACTGATTCATTTATACTTTGGGTCAAATCTTGTCTCTGGTGTCCATAGTAACATATAGTGTATCTTTCTCACCAGTTATGAATACTTGTAACATGGGTGTGATTCTTGTACCCTAAATAATGTTATGAGAAGATTTTACTTTATGTCTAAATGTTGAAACTTCTTGAATTATTTTAAAATTGGATTAATTTTAGGTACTTTGTTTCAATATTAGCAAATAACTCATTTATAAGCATTAATAAACAGATTTGTAATTTAATAAACTGAACTTTGAATATTGTCCTTTAACTGGCATTTTCAAATGTAAAGAGAAATTGGGCCAGGTTGTCCCTGTGGTCTGTGTTTCTGGGACGGGTGTACTTGGTCTTTTCAAAGGGTTTTTATGACAGTTGTAAGCTTAGGAAAATGAGTTTAATGAATGTTAAGGGGGGGGGGAACCCTATAAGCCCACAAACTTGATAGAGTTATTACTTTCTGTGACTTTATAAATGAATACAATTTCCATTTGTTTTGGCATCATCTTCCATTTCCGTAGGAGAGTTATGTGTATTTTAAAAGCCAAAGTTACCTTCTTGCCTTCCCCTACTTTAGAATTCTGCCAAAGGTCTTATTTTGAGTTATGAGCCTGTATAGACTTTACAAGTTTTTTTCTTTTTTGTGAAGTACAAGTTTCTCAATTTATATCTCATTTTTTTAAATCTGGAAATTGTCATATAACAAATCAACATTTTCCTCCTTCTCTTACTTAGGTTATATTTTAATAAATTGTTCAGTGATGATAGATTGTTCAGAATGCTGTTCCTGTCTCTTTCATCAGACCTCAATAATCTTTCTTTAGTGCTAAATATTTATTTTTTAATGGTCTGAATGAGAGATAAATAAACATTCTTTTAAGTACACATTTTAAGGGAAGAAGACTTGGTTTTAAATCTCTGAAATGCTTCCTTCAGTTTTAATTGTTGTCCTTTTCTCTGATTGTAGTTCCCTAGAGCCCTTTGCTTTTAAGTGTGCCCCATACAGACAATAAAATTGCACTAGGAAAAAAAAAAACAACTGAGGATTTTAGAGAAAAGAACTCATGATGTTTCTTTTTGTATTTCATCTTAAATATTTGTGTATCGAATAACCAAAAATATTGATCATTCCCATGTTTTTGTTGAAAAAGTTTTATATTGTATTACTCATTAGCAATGAGAGAAAATGCCCCAAAGAGAATAGCAAAAGGCATAGTGAGAAAATATGAAAAGTTCATAGGAAAATTATGATAAATGAGGAAACTAAATTTATTTAGTATGACTAATTTGTAATTAGTTATTACTTAATCATTCCTTTAAGTATAAAAGCATGTGTATATGTATATATACATATTTATATTTATATATGTGTTAAAAAACCATAAAGATGATCATTTTGACCTCCAATCAATCAATAGGCATTTATTAAGTACATTCAATATGCCAAGAATTTTGTGATACAAAGTAGGGATAAAAAGACAAACATGAAGTGGTCCCTTCCCTCAAGGAGCTTTCTTTTCTTTTTCCTTTTTTTCTTTTAAACCCTTACCTTCTGTCTTGGAGCCAATTGGCTCCAAGACAGAAGAGTAGTAAGGGTAGGCAATAGGGGTTAAGTGACTTGCCCAGGGACACAACTAGGACGTGTCTGAGGCCAGATTTGAACCTAGGACCTCCTGTCTCTAGGCCTGGCTCTCAATCAATTGAGCTACCCAGCTGCCCCCTCTTTTTCTTTTTTAAAACCCTTACCTTCCGTCTTAGAATCAGTACGGTCTTTCATCTCTTTATTCCCAGAGCTTACCACAGTGCCTGATTGATTGATTTATCATGTCTCATCCCATACTCAATTCTTTTGTTGTTGTTCAGTGGTATCTGACTTCATGGAAAAGATCAACAGAAAGAAGGCAATAGAATTAAGGGAGATCAGGAAAGATTTCCTTTGAAAATAGAATTTTAGAAGGAAGGAAGGAAGCCAAGGAAGTCCGGAGATAGAGATGAGAGGTAGAATTCCAGACATGAGGAAAAGCCAGTGAAAATATACCAACTGCCAAGATGGAGTGTCTTAGGTGAAGAACAACAAGGAAGCTAATGAAGTTGGATTTTAAAAAGTGTGGAGGGGAGAAAAGTGTAAGAAAGCTAGGAAGATGTCAAGGACTTTATTTTTGAAAACCCTTACCTTCTGTTTTAATATCAATTCTAAGACAGAAAAGCTGCAAGGACTGGGCAAGGCCTGGGGTGGGGGGTGAGGGGTGAGGGGTTAAGGGTTAAGTGACTTGCCCAGGATCACACAGCTAGGAAGTATCTGAGGCCAGATTTGAAGCCAGGTCTTCCTGACTCCAGACTTGGCATTCTACCCACTGTGCTACTTAGCTGCCCCTTATAAAGGGCTTTAAGTGCCAAACAAAGGACTTTAATTTTTATCCTGGAGGCAGTGGGAAGATACTAGAATTTATTAGGACAGCTAAGTGGCACAGTGGAAGACTCACCTTCCTGAGTTTGAATCTGATCCCTTATACTCACTACTTGTGTGACTCTGGGCAAGTCACTTTACCCTACTGGCCTCAATTTTTTATCTGTAAAAATGAGCTGGAGAAGGATATGGCAAACCACTCCCATATCTCTGCCAAGAAAACCTCAAAGGGGGGCATGGAGAGTCAGATACCACTAAACAACAACAAAAGAATTGAGTGTGGCTTGAGATATGATAAAATCAATCAATCCATAAATGTTTATTAAATGCCTACAATGTGCCAAGCATTGTGCTAAACTCTGGGGATGCATAGAAACAAAAGACAATCCTTGTCCACAGGGAGTTCACAGTCTGATGGAGGAGATAACATGTAAACATGTATATAGAAAGTAAGCTATATAGAAGTTAAATAGGAAATAACAAATGGAAGGAAAGCACTAGTATTAAGAGGGATTGAGGAAGGCTTCCAGTAAAAGAGGTGATTTTAGTTGGATTTAGAGGGATCCAGGGAAGAGGGAGAACCTTTCAGGCCTATGGAACAGCTCAGAGAAGGCATTCAGAACCTCTTCTTGGAAAGTTTAATTTGACAACTGAGTGAAGGATAGACTGGAGTATGCTCTAATATCTCTGCAGAGAGAGACATGTGGCAAAGAGGCCAACTAGCAAGCTATTGCAGTAGTCCATTTTGACATGATTAGGGTCTGCACTAGGGTAATAGTGTTACAGGAGAAAAGGGTTTTTTTTTTTTGTTGTGAGAGATGTTATGAAGGTAAAATGATCAGGCCTTGGCAACAGATTGTATTTAGGGGAAAAAGGAAAAAAAAAAAAGGAATTATGGATGATGCCTAGTTTACAAGCCTGAGTGGTAGGGAAGCTAATGGTACCATTCACAGTAATAGAAAAGTTAATGAGAGGAGTTTGGAAGAGGGGGAAAATAATCTTGTTTGGGGAATGTTGAGTTTCAGATGTCTTCAGGACATCCAGTTTAAGATGTAAAATAAACAGTTGGAGATGGGAGACTGGATGTCAGCAGGAGATTAGGGTTAAAGGAGTAGATTTGAGAATTATCAGTGTAGAGGTGATAATCAAATCCATGGAAACTAATGAGATCACTAAATGAAACAGTATCAAGGAAAAAGACCCAGTAAAGAGCCTTGTAGGGCACCCATAGTGATTGGGTATTACTGAGATGAAGATCTAGCAAAAGAGACTAAGGAACAGAACATATTGGAGGTGATTCATGAAAATCCAAAGCAAAAAAAGTATTGTAGTGAAGAGGGTAGTTAATAGTGTCAGGGGCTTTTGAGAAGTCAAGGAGGATGAGGACTGAGAAAATTAGATTTGGTAATTAAGGGATCATTAGTAACTTTGGCAAAACCAAATATTTAAAAATTACTCATTTTCAAAGTTTTTTTCAGCAATTATTTAAAAATAAGACATTAGATGTATTCATTATAGAAAAATGGTGATACTTTTCAATATGTTATACACATAAAGGTTTTATGGTATAGTGTGCAAAAAGTCAGTTGTATAGTAGCTGTTTTAATATTAGAGGAACACGCTTAATCATTGTTTGAAATAATCAGAAGAAAATGTGCTCTCTCTTTTTTTTTGAAGTTACTTGTAGACAGTATCATGTCACTAAATGTAATTTGATGAGAATTCTTTTTTTTCTGGCCATAACATTAAATTATGCAGACACTTCCCTATATGCATGAATAATTTTTAATATTTGCTTGGAGGTAGGGCAAAGAAATATTTTCTGTTTATAAAATGCCACTCTCCCTCATCCTTTCATCCCCATAGTTCTGTTTGTAGTGATTATAACAATTATTTTACATGAGAATATATTTGTCTTCACTATAGTATTTATTATACACTAGAGGTCTAATATAACACTGTTTTCTATAAAGTTGAATTTGATCTAAGCCTAGTCTATCTGGTATCCCATTAAAGGAATTCTAATCAATGAACTACCACTTCTCCTGTGTACCCTGTTGCAGGCTTTCCATTACTTCAAACCTAGTTTATTTCAGTAGCCTCCTGGTTGGTCTCTATACCTTGGATCTCTCCCCACTCCAGTTTGTCAGATTGATCTTTCTTAAATAAGAGTTCTGACCATATGTCCCCCCATTTAATACACTCTGGTGCCTCCTATTTTCTTCCAAGATTAAATATAAAATCCTCTATTTGCCTTCCCTTTCCTAACCTGGCTTCTTTCCATCTTTTATACCTTAATTCCTTCCACATAATGTGTGATCCAGTGATATTGGCATCCTTGATGTTCCTCACTCAAGATATTCCAACTCTGGACTTGGTGTATTTTCACCTTTTCTCCGCCCTCTCCCCACTGCCATGTTTGCTCCTCAATTTCTTTGCTCATATCTGCCTCCGGACTTCCCTAGTTTCCTTTAAATTTCAGCTAAAATTCTACTTAGTGCAAGAAGCTTTCCCCAGACTTCCTTAATCTCGATGCCTTCCCTCTGAGATTATTTCTACTTCTTCCTGTCTATATCTTGTTTATATATAGTTATTTGCATGCTATTTCCCCAGTTAGATGAGCCCCTTGAAGAACAAGGACTGATTTTTTTTAACCTTTCTTTGTGTTACTCAACACTTGTTAGCACAATGCCTGACTCAAATTAGTTACTTAATGAATGCTTGTTGATTTATAAGGTAGTTATACATATCTATAAAGGTAGCAGCATAGCAAGATGCCATTGTAATTATTTCAGTATGTGTATTTTCCTTTTAGAATGGAGACGCAAGGTAAGAGTAGCAAAAAAAAAAGTTTTTGCATATATTGATGAACAAAATATGTATCTATTACTTAGAGATTTATGTATTAGATGATGTGATAACTTATAAAGGAATTTGAAGAATTGGTCTGCCTTCAAGTTTACAACATAAGAGAGGAGAAAGGATAAATACAAGTTGATATATCATATGGACAGAAATGACAGGAATGTGCATATGTATGAATGCATGTGACTCTTAGGTTTCCACATAAACCAATTCTAGCTTCTTAGAGATTATATATGTAATCAGAGCAGGAAAAATGATAGGGCAAGGAGTTCTTTGTGTTGGTGTGGGCTGGAGTTGAAGAATTAATCTAAAAAAGTTTCATAGAGGAATTTACTCAAACATTTTGATGAAGAGCTAGTGGCAGAGAAATGGTGAAGCCCTTCTAGTTAAGATAAAAGATGTGCCAGTGACTTGGAGTTAGAAGAGGACATAGAGTATTTATGCTCAGTTAGCATTTATTGTTCACTTACAATATGGTCTAGGCACTGCACTAAGTACTGAAGGTGCAAAGACATGCAAAAATCTACCCCTGATCTCAAGTCACTCACATTGTAATGGGAGAGATAACATGTAAATGCCTATGAACACACAAGATATATACAGAATATATGGAAAGTAAGCTCAGAGGAGAGTCACTTTAGTACCAGAGGACCATGAAAGATCTATAGGAGGGTAGGATTTGCCAGGGAAGCTAGGAGCTAGATTTAAGAAGGGAAAGCATTGAAACAGCCAGGACAAAGGAACAGAATTGAGGATGGAATGTTGTAGATATTGTTTGCTATTACAAAGTAGACCAGTGAAACTGGATTTTAGAATGTGTTGAGGGGAGTAAAGTATAAGAAGACCAGAAAGGTAGAAAAGGACCAGAGTGTGAAAGGCTTTTAAATGTCAAACAGAAGACTTTGTTTTTGAACCAGTGGGGTGGGGCGCATTATAGGAAGCCCCTGGAATTTGAACAGAGAGTAGTTATCTAGGAACAGATCTTTGCTTTAGAAATATCAGTTTGACAGCTGAGTGGAAGATGACTTGGAACAGGAAGAAGCAGACTATTTTATGTTATGATTGAAGAGAGGAGCTATGATGTGTGTAGTAAGAGATAAAGGTAGTTGGGTAAGATAACACCATACTTCTGTAAAACATGTAGGTAAATAGAAGACATTAAATATTTATGTATTTTGCAGTGATTTTCATCTGTGTTGGTATTCCTTTCACCAGTTCAGATGGTAACCTATTCCTACTGCCATATCTTTATACTTTTTGTCCATATATTTTCATAAGACTCCCATAGTGGCTTTCACTCTTCAAGTTAGGGAATTTTTTCCTCTTCTTTTTCTCCCTATGGCTGCAAGTGTAGCACTTGAGCTGACTTGTTTTCTCTCATTCACTATATGATTTACCTATCTTCTTTTCTGGTCACAGTTATCTTTTCCCTAACTTATAGATCATAGACAATTAGAACTGGAAAAGACTTGAGGGATCATCTAGTGTACAACCCTTTCATTTTACAGATGAAACTGACGCTCAAAGAAGTTAAGGGATCCACTAGCTATGTGACCACTGGCAAAGATCAGAGCTGGGATTTGAATCCAGGTCTACTGATTCCAAGTTGAGTGTTCTTTTCACTTCAGCAATCTGCCTCATTTCATGCAAGTAAGTCATTATTAGTAATATGCTATTACCTACTTCATCTTTTATATGTTTTTCCATTTCCTTCTGGGGCAGAGTTCCAGATTGGTCCAAGAAGCCATGTAAGGTCCCGAATTTAAGATCCTGAAAGTGACATTATAAAATAATAGATTTAGAGGGAAATTGTTCTTAAGTACATCCATGCATAGAATGAATAAGAGGGTTGTCAAGAAGGTTATAGGCTAGACTAGGACTAAAGTATTTAGGAATTAAGTTGAAACTTGGGGAATGAAAAGAAAGAGGAAGATCTGAGAAATTTATGGAAGAAAATGAGCAGAACTTTAATGGTGGACAATGTGATAGTGAAAGAGAAAAGTTATATTTGATCTTATGGAAATTGAATGGAAGCAAAGGAATGCCAGTTACAAGAGTAGGGAGAAACTTGGTAGGAAAACTAACTATCTTTTTAATATATTCTATTTTAGATAGGACACCTTAATTGTTGTGCACTGTAGACTAAGAAATCTAGATCAGATAGGAAAGAGGCTAGAGTTAGAGGAAATTTGTGTTGGTTTTGTATTATTAGATTTGAGTCTTTAGTTTAAATGAATTAATCATCTTCTTTGCAAAATGAAATTTTAAAACAATCAAGTTGTTAGAATTCCTTCCTACTCTACTATAAAACTGATTTTAAACAAGTATTTATTTTCTTCTCTTTGAAATATCTCATCTTAAGTACTTATTATAGGATGTTAAGATGACCTAGCACTCTTGAAAAAGATACTCTGCATCTTTTTATTATTGCTAATAATTGTATAGGTTATTGTATTCAGATATTCCAGGGGATTCTGTGATCCCTCATATAATCACAGATTTTTCAATTCAGAAGGGATTGTAGTGTCTGAATAGTTTAATCTATAATCCAGAAGAATATCTATAAGTGGTCATCCAGCCTTTGAAGACTTCTAATGAGAAGAAATCATTACTTAATGAGGCATATCACTCTATTTTGGGATACCTCTTCCTATATGGAAGCTTTTCCTCATATAAAATTTTCCTGTTTGCAACTTCTATCCATTGCTCCTGGTTCTGCCATATGGGGCCAAAAAGCCCAAGTCTGATCCACGTTGTTAAGCCTTCTAATGAAGACAGTTTCCATGGCCTCTCCACCTCCCTTTTCCCCTCCCCCCCCAAATTTTTCTTTTCTGAGGTAAACTTCTCCAACTTATAAATCAACAATTTCATCAATGTGCTGCTATCTCTGTCTTTGGAAATTTTAATCCATCCATACCTATCCATGTTGTTGAACTCTCATAATACATGGTCTCATCTGCGACAGCAGATATATGCATCTTGTTGGGGGACTTTCCCTAGGTTTGTTTGTTTTTTTAGCACTTCACTTCTGTCCTAATATTAATTCTAAGACAAAAGAGTGGCAAGGGCTAGTCAATTAAAATAATTTGCCCACAGCCACACAACTAGGAAGTGTCATAAGGCCATATTTGAACCCAAGTCCTCATGACTCCAGGCCTGACATTCTATCCACCATGTTTACCTAGCTGCCCCAACTAGATACCTTTTAAAAAATAAATTTGTAAAAGAAATAAAAGATGTGTATATTAACATTAACAAGAGAGTAAAAAATCATTATATATTTAACATACTTTTACTGCTGTTATTATATCTACATATTGCCTCTCTGTAGAGATATAGTCCATGTATATATTGATCTTTTGATTGTCTTCAAAACTCTGTGTCATTTCAGTTATATTTTTCACATCTGTTTTTGAATTCTTCATATTCATAATTTCTTATGGTGATATTCCATTCTATTCACACAGTATAATTTATTCAGAATTCCATAGCACCCTTTTATTTAAGCATTCCAAAGGCATTTTAAAAATATCATTTTGAAAACTTAGATTATCTGGGAGGAAAGAAACAGATCCATTTTAGAGATGGAGAAACACATCTGACTAAAAGAATTAGTTACTTTGCCCATGGTCATATAGGAAATCATTCGTAGAACTCAAATTTCCTAACTCCCTTTTTCAGTTTCACTAGACCACAAGAAGAAACTGCAACAACTTTAACTGTACTAAAAAAATCCATAAAATCTCTTGACAATAACTAGGACTTGATGGTTCAGAGCAGGGGTCGGCAACCTTTTTGGCCGTGAGAGCCATAAATGCCACATTTTTAAAAATGTAATTTCGTGAGAGCCGTACAGTGCTCACAGTGCGCACTCCTGTAACAGCGCCTGAAAAAAAAATTGACTTTATGGCTTCTGCAGAAAGAGCCATATCTGGCCCTCAAAAGAGCCAGATATGGCCCGAGAGCCATACATTGCCGACCCCTGGTTCAGAGGAAAGTATTTAGCTTCTCAGATATCATGGTGATGACCCATTAGGCCATCATAGTCCTTAACTATTTGTACAGGCTTGGAGAAGAAAATGTCTTAACAACTTTGACCTGACTGAGTTCAAGCCCCCTTCTGTTTTCAGGGGAGCTAATGAAATACAGTGGCACAGTGTTACCAAGTACCATGACAAGAGCTGCTATTTAATCCATGTAGTTCTCAGTTTTTTTTCTTGTCTTTACAGTATTTTTCAACAATCTTAGATACATTATTGTATCTTTCCAACTACCTTTCCAACATATTTTGACCCTGATAACTATCCATGTTAGTTCCTTTGAAGAAGAGTACTTAGTGGCTTCCTTTCTTGATATTGTAGATTAAGCAGCTCTAAAGATCTCTGGATAATACAAACATCATGGAAAAGAAGAGAGTCTATGATAAGTATTATAGTTAAGTAAAAGAAATTGGATGTTCAGAAATGGAAAATTTGTTCAAAGAGGATTGGATTCTATATTGATGCATTATGCATTCAAGGACTTGGGCCATCAGAGAGTATCTATAAGCAATTTTTACTATTTTACAAAGGGTTATCTATTGTAGAAGAGTGAAAGAAATTATTTAGTAAGAAAAATGCTATTTAAATAAAAATGTTTTGAATTGAACTAGTTCCTTGTTAGGTTGTCACAGTGGATTCATCTCATTTCAAAGATTTTAGCAAATGCTGACTGTGCAAAAGCACATCACAGCATTTAAAATGTCTTTCTGGTCTCTGTGAGAGATTTCTAATATATTCTAAAAGTTTATTTTTGTGGGATTAGCTCCAGGTGCTCAGTCCTAAAAGGTTGAGACAGTTGACCACCGTTTTTAGCTTTCTATCCTCATGTATTTCCTTCCCACCTCTTCTCAACAAAACACATACAGTGTTTTTACTCAGTTTAAATTATAAAATGCCATGTGACATCTTCAGTGTTATTTAAAATTTTTGTCTATTTTGTTTGTTTGAAGACTATTTCACTGCTTTATTTCTTTTCCAAAATATTAGGAAATTCATTATTTAAATAATTATTTTAATTTTCCTTTGTTTTTTAGATACCTCAATAAGAAAAATTGTTATAAAGTATACATGTTATCCAGTAAGTTGTTAGACTTAACATGATTTGTATATAGCCTTACAGCCTTCAAGCTACAGTGAAAATTTGTTTTAATATGAAAGATATACAAATAGGTTTTAGAATCACCACAAAAATTCACCTCTTTCCTATAGTGGAGAGATTACTTTTCCTCACTTGTTTGATTCTGAATGACTTGTGATGACCATGTTTCCATCAGTATCTAAAGTTAACTATTAAATGAGTTTGAAACTACATGAGAGCTTATTAATCATCTAATACATTTTTCTGATGGTTAAAAATTAAAGATATTGAATTACAGCCAATATTTAGAGTTAACAGTATATCATTAAATTGGTGTATCTGTTCATGCTGTACAGAATAATTTTTTAGTTGAACATAGATAAAGCTACTAACAAATTTATAGATTTTTCCATAAGTATTTCCTGATGTTCTATTGCCTAAAACAATAGGGAAACAATTATTTATTTTGTTTTCATTGTTTTAGTTTTTTATAGTTTTAAGATCATACATATTTTTATTCTTCAACTACAGGACATTTTGGAGAACTCTTCAGCGACTATTACTAGGAGCATTTTCCCTCGATGCATTAAAAAATGTATTATACTACTCTGACACACTGAGACAGCTAAAGAAACAATTTTCAACATTGGTATGTTTTAAGGCTTTCCCTGTGCTTTTAGCAGAGTAGAACAAGAATTAAGAATTACAGATAACCTTGCCTTTGGAGTTTCAGGTTGGAATAAAAGTTGACTAAATTTGGTGAACCTATTACCTTTTTAAATGTCATTTTACTGTTGCTTCTATTATTGTTCTTATTTTTTTAACCTTTATAGAAACTCATAACTTTTAATGTCATGAAAGTAGTTATAGAGAGTTAAAAAAATAATAGTGGGAATTTTTACAACACTCTTCATTTTGACAACATCTATTCTATAGTATTTTGTGTCCTTTGATAGCCTCTGAGCAGTCTATAATGCTAAACAGTAAAATGGAACAGTAGGTTATATGATGGAACAAAACCATTTTTAATCATTAGTATCTTAAAAATATTATTCTTTTTTAAGAAATAGCTAAAAGAGAGAAGAAGCTCCAACTGCTTCTGTAGTAATTGAAACTGTAATTCAGAAAACAAATTCAAATTTGATAATGAATCAAGATAGAGTAAGAATGCCTTATGTTTATATAATTCTTTTAAAATTTTTAAAATGCCTTTATATATCAAGTAATATCTTCTTAGAAAAAGCTTTGTGAAATAGTTAGGGAAGGTATTGTATTCATTTGACACATAAGAAAACAGGCACAGAGAAATTAAGGAATTCATCTAAATTTATTCAGATGCAACTGACTAATAGTAAAGCTAATACTAGAATTCAGGGCTCCAGTACCCTTTGTACTGGGATTCTTAACCTAGGGTGCTTTGAACTTATTTTTTTTAATATTATGATAATGCATTTCAATATAACTGGTTTCTTTTGTAATGCTTTGTTTTACTTCATGTATTTAAAATCATTATTCTGAGGAGTTCACAGGCTTCACCAGCTTGCCAAATAGTTTCAGAATATAAAATAAGGCTAAGAACCCTTTACATTAACATTATCTAGAAGAACAGTATGTTGCAGGCAAACCAAATCTATAGTATTTATCTCTAAGATATATGATTTAATAATATTTACATCTCATAATTTTGTGCCTTATTTTAGGCTATATTTTACATGCCTTTATCATAAGTAGATTACTATTAAAATTATAATTAAACTTTCATGTATACATAGCAATTAAGAAAATTAAAATGTTATTATACTTTAGTATCTGTTAATAAAAATATTTTGTGTATGCTTTTTGCTAATAAGGAAACTGGAATGAATTTTTTTTTTCAAAAAGAACTAGGTGTCCCTCTCTGAACAAAAATAATTACTTTTCATCTTTTTTCTTAAGTTCCTTAGAACTCTTGCTTGAGCAACTTACTTTAAATGGTCTTTTAAAACATTCGATTTGAATCTAGTTAATGAATTATAGGAAAATATAGTAAGATTTATTTTTGAACACAAGAAATGTTTCATCTCTAGTTTTCATTATGTTTACAAAAAGCACGAGTTAAATTTACTTTTGCTTCTCTTTCCCTGATGCAAAAAAGTGAGTATGTTATGTTCCTAAAATTGGAATCTTTATAGTAAGAAGAAATTTTGTCACAAAATGATTTTAGTATTTCTGTAACATGGTAATGAAATTTACATTTCAATCTTCATAACTAAAATGTCCTGTAGTTGACATTTATATAATCAATTTATATGAAGGTATGCATTTTTATTTATTTGTTTTTACAATATCATTCTAATTAATAGTAAGGCTCAAAACTGAAAGATATAGTATAGTCCTTCTGGTGAAAGGGAAATTTTAACAAAAAAGATGTAGCACTCAGTAACGAAAATACCATTACTCCAGAGTTTATATTAGCCAATGCAATTATGTTTAACTTAAAAAATGATACTAAAAATTTGACTTGATATGAAGGTGGTTCTTTTCAGGAGGATGAGGGGTTTTTCTCCTTCCATCTCTATCTCAGTTCAACTGAGCATGTTTTTGTCCCATCAACATTCCCCAAATACTAAGGGAAAAAGTAAAATTTCTCAAAAAACCTGTTAAGATAAGATGGCATAGGCCTGATTATCACATTCTGGCACATTAGTGTAAGACAGTAATGAGGAATTGATTGGTTAAGAAGCATTTATTAAATGCCTACAAACACATAAGCAAGACAGTCTCTGCCTTTAAAAAGCCTACATTCTGCTGAGTGGGATACATATTCACAGATAAGTAAATATAGTATGTATAAAATAAAGTAACTTGGAGGGGGGCAAGCAAGCACTAATGAGAGAAAAAAATAGTTTCAAGAGCAAAGTTTAAAAGGGCACTACATTTCTTGAACCAACATTGTACCTCAATTCAGATCTAAAAAAGAGCTCATTTAAGATGGAGGCCAAGTCCGGTAGATTATCTTCCATGTCCATTACTGTCTGTACTACTACCTTGCATTATTATTATTAATATTTTATCTATATCCTCTGTCCCTTCAAATAGACTGTCAAGTTCTTGAAGCAACGGCTGGGACTTTTTCTTTTGGTATAACTAGTATACACTAGATAGTGTATCATAATGCCTTAGAAACAGTAGACTTTCAGAGATATCTTGATGAAACTATCAATATGCCATTACATAATTTTTTTGCATGCTTCAGATAACAGGAGAATCTAGAGGTGACTTCTTGAAAATTAGTAACTTTTCTTTCATCATTATGTAATAGAAAAGAGATTTATCCTTTATATTATGCTACTAATCTTAAAAGAATATCTCAGTGAGTCAACATTAAGGGGTAGGAAGATTGACTTGTTTGGTATCAGATAAACATTTGGAACCTGGAATTAATTCCTCACAAATTAAGGAAAACAGAGCGTATATGTTTGGTACAGTGGGGAAGTGATAATGCATTTATTGTCTCATCTTTTTATCTTGAACATGTCCTGCACATTAGTGATTTGGGCTCTTCTTCTGTATGGTTTTCTTGCCCCAAGAAGATGGCCTGAATATTATTTCCATTAAAGAAAATGTGTGAAAAGTTAAGGTACAAATCATGAATTTGTATTGTGGAATTTTCCAACACTGAAATAAATGTTTAAGGTTCTAGCTAGAGTGAGGGAAGATAAATATAGATTTCTCACATATTCATGCTAAATTTAACCTCCTGGCTGTTAGTTTCCTGTCTCCTTAATCTGTCCAGTACAAGTAGCATGGGACATACATTCAGCTTTGTTTTTAATTAGAAATTTGAGCAATTTTAGAGAAAAAAATAACCTGAGAAACATATACCTCAAATTCATTCACATCACTTTTAAGCCTTCCAAGAGTTTATTCTTCTGAGAGAGGGTTTTTTTTTTATAATTACAACTTTATATTCTGTTTTTCTCACTTATTTGATATAATTATTTCCATGTATTGACAAATACTGGTTATTTAAAATAGTTCCATTACATTAGATTAATATACCATATTTTGCTTAGGCTAAACAAAAGTTATTAGCATTTGGATTGTTTCTGACTTTTCACTTTTGTTAGCATTGCTGTGAATATAGGATCATAGATTTAGAGCTGGGAGGGAACTTGGAGTCAAACTCTTTCATTTTTAACAGATGAAGAAATGAGGCCCAGAAAAGCTAAATGACTTGCCCAGGGTTACACAGGGAGTAAATATCTGAGATAAGATTTGAACTTAGGTCTTCTTACCTCCACATCCAGTACTCTTTCCATTATATCATGCTGCTATTTTTATATACTTTTTACCTTTTGAATTGTTTACTTGAAATATATTTTCAAAAAAGGAATTACTTTGATAAAATGTTATGAACTCCTTTTTGGCTTGTTACATATTGCCAGATTTTTCTCCTGAAAGATGAACCAATTTTGAATGGTACCATTAATATAACCGTACCTGTTTTCCCACAGCCCCATGAACATATTATTGTTTTATCCCTGTTTGATAGTTTTGTACACTTTCAGTTCTTAGTTGAATTTTTCCCCCAGATTTTAATTTCTTATAGGTGAATAAGAGAATCAACATTTATTAAGTACCTGTAATATACCAGTCATTGTGCTAAGTGCTTTACAAATATCTTATTTTATCCTTATGACAACCCTATGAGGTAGATGCTACTATTATCTCCATTTTATAGTTGAGGAAACTGAGGGGCACCATAGTGATTTGCCCAGGGTTAAAGAGCTGGAAAATGTTTTCATCTGAATTTTTGAACTCAGATCTTCCTGAAGATGGGCCAGGCAGAGGCCTCACCCAATTTTCTGTACCCTAATGAGTATGATATTACATTTTTATGGTGAGCCTAAATTACAGTTAATTAGTGTTAACTATAAGCAACGGTAGAAAAGGAGTAGGGGAGAAAGGAAGAGAATGGTATATGAGAAACACAGTATCAGATTCATTTAGCTTTAATAGCATTCAAATCATTCCATGGTATTACAAATTATTTTATTAACAATAGAGTTAGATTTTATTATTTTCATTCCAAAATTATGAATTTTAAGGTAAATAGAAGAAAGAGAATGAAGAGACTATGAAACTTTTTTTATCATTTAGAAAATTATTTTTTTATTGATGCCTTTTTTATTTCACATTTGTTACAGAATATATTCATCCCCTTCTTTTATAGTGATCTCCCCTTTATAACAAAGAATTTTTTAAAAGAGAACTAAAAATTGGTTGGGCAAAACCAACTTCTACTTTGACTATGTCTGACAATATATTTTTTGATCATTAAAAAAGAACAAAAAGATTCATGGTTGGTAAAGAAAAACATGTTGTTAGACCATTTTTGTTGCTATTTTAATCACAACCAAAAGGAATTTATGAAGTACCTTGGAATTATTTATATGTCTGAGATTTCCCTACTGAGTGGTTAGTAAATACTTTTTTCTTTTCTGTTATTACCAAACATGTTTTTTTCTAGTGGTTTTATTTTAAATTTAAGTGATTTTTTTAACCATGTTTATACCTATTTTTTAAAGTAGGGTAAGCTATTAATACCTAAACAGAGACTTTAATGGGAATTTCATATTTATATCATAATGTACTCTTGAGAAACACCGTTATACTTGTTAAGCATCTCTCACAATAGACTTACAACTCCAAATATCTATGAATCATTCTTTTCACTTTTTATGAATCATAAAAAAAATTACAAATACTTTGGGGGGAAAGAATGTAGAATTTTATATTTAGTTGCTAGGAATTGTCCCAGAGACAAGCATATACTTACTTTCCAAAGCTTACTTTTCCAATTGTGCTCATTCTTCCAGAACGCTTTAACACACCACTCCATTAGTTATTCCCTCATTCCTTTCCATTTTAAATACCTCCTCCACCAGCTTTCTTTCATCTACCTGCAAATGTGGAGTGTCCTTTATCTTAAAAATCTAATACCCAAACTTTACCCTTCTCTATTTCCCAAGCCAACATTCTCCCTCCTCCTTTACCCCTTATCTATTATTCCATCTCTTTCCATCTCTGTATCAACTTGTACTCCCAGGTTGGGTGCACAGGAGAATAATATAATTTCAGATTCAGGGGTACTCTTTGAGTCCATGTTTCTAAGACTATAACTCATAAGCCCACATCAGTGTGCAGCCAGAGGGTGAAGTTCAAAGCAAAGGCATTTACTGAAATGGCATTGTAAGACCAATAGCCACAAAACATTCTTCCTGTTAACCTAGGACACATATGTATAAAACCGCACACTGGAAAAAGTGGACACAGACTATTTGAGAAATGTATTCATGACTCGTTTTTTAATTAATATAATCATTAACACATAATTTAATTAATGCATTCATCCAGAATATAGCTGGAAGTATACCAACTGTAGAGGTCAAAAAGCCATACCATAGGCTCGTTAAGAAAATGATAATGACTGTATGTGGAGAATTCAGTTCAATTCGACAAACATTTATGAACCATTTTCTGTTTGGAAAGCACTATGCTAGGTCCTAGAAATGTAAAGACAGGACCAAAATAAGCCTTGTTCTCAAGACGCTTATTTTCTAAGAAAAATAGTTTATTATAACAGTAGCTCAGATTTACACATCATTTTAAGATTTGCAATGTGTTTTCTACACAACCTTGTGAAGTAGATATTGCAAGTATTTTTATACAAATTTACAGATAAAGGGTTAAAAGGCTTGCCCAAATTGCAAGTTAACAAACATCAAAGTCTGAATTCAGACTTGGGTCTCTTCTGACTTTGAGGTGGTATAACAAGGTGCAAAATAAGAGAGTTAGAATTTTTTGGTATAAAAGTTGTCATAATATTACCCCCTCTAGATATTCTGTATACCTGATAAATTGGCTGGTTCTCTGTTACCATGTACGCATATACTTTGTACTTTTCTGTCCCTTTATTTTTTCTTTTTTCACTATGCCTGGAACACCATATCTGGGGGGACAAACTGACAATCTCAGATCAACTTTTCATCCATAAAGGCAAAGATTTTGTAAAATCTTAATGTTTAATAGAACTTAGAGTGTATATATGAGAGGTAGGGGATATATATGACTAAGCAAAGGGGTTTTTCATTTTAAAATTTTGTATTGAGCTTTTTACACACCCTTCAGTTCTTAAAATGTTCTCTCACCCCCCCCACTCCTTCCATATTTTCCTTATAATAAAAGATTGATCATAATGATTTTGCAACTTTCACTTATTTTGTTATTCTTTCCTTTTACATTGTGGTAGTCATCACATAAATTTTTCCTGGTACTGTTTACTTCACTTTGATTCAGTTCATATATCTTGTTTCTCTGTAGTCATAGTCCTCATTTCTTATAGTCCATTACATCATGTGCCATAATTTGTTTAGCCAATTTCCAATTGAGCATTGTATATTTTTTTAAATGAATGTGATCAGCAATAAAAGCAATACCAGCAGATTGGTTTGGTGCTTAGGTATCTTCCATTCCTTTCACATCCTTTTTATCTTCATTCTATCCTCTGTCCCTATCATTAGGGATCCTCCTGGGGAAGTTCATGTAAAACGGTCCAGAAGAAGATGGAGAAACTAGTGAAGGATCATAAGATCATAGATCTGGAACTAGAAAGGACCTATTGGATATGAACTGCTCATTTTTTAAAAAAAACTTAGAGGAGTGAAGTTACTTGCACATTGCTGTACAGGTTTCTAAGTTTTACATATAGGACTCAAACCCAGGTCCTCTGATTCAAATCCATTATTTGTCTATGTTACCATACTGGATCAATTAGAGAAATAAAAACAATAAGAGTATGGTACGAGACTATCCAGTAGAGGGGAGTAGTCAATAGTGAGAAGCTTCAGAGGTCAAGGAAGATGCAATCTGAAAAAATCCATTGGATTTTGTTAATTTAGAGTGTTTTTGGCCTTGAGAGAACAGTTTCATTAAAGTGGTCAGAGTGAAAGATATTACAAAAATATGAGAAAAAGACAAATAATGTAGAAATGATAGCATAAAACTCTTTGACCCAGCAAAACCAATACTAGATCTGTATCCCAAAAGAGATAAAAGGAAAAAGACTTCTTTGTATATTAATAGCAACTCTCTTTGTGGTCTCAAAGAAGTGGGAATTAATTGTGGTATATAATTGTGACAGAATAATACTGTGCTGTAAGAAATGACAAAGGGGATGGTTTCAGAAAAACCTGGGAAGACTTATATGAGTTAATGCAAAGTGAAGTGAGCAGAACCTGGAGAAAGTTGTACACAGTAACAATAGTATTGTAATGATAATCATCTGTGAAAGACTTAACTACTTTGAACAATACAATGACCCATGACAATTCCAAAGGACGTGTGATGAAAAAAAATACCATCTACCTCCAAAGAACTGATGGACTCTAAGGACAGATTAAGACTTTTTTTTTTTTACTTTATTTGTATTGCTTTTTAAAAAAACATGGCTAATGTGTAAATATGTTTTGCATGACTTCATATGTATAATGGGTATCATTTCTTGCCTTCTCAGTGGGTAGGGGAATCAATTTATACATAAAAATGTTACTATCCTACAAGGTTTTTTCTTTAAAGCCACTACTAAATGTTTCTTTTTTTTACCCTTAAAATTTGTGGAAGATAATTTAAAAAATCTATAAGTACTTTGAAAATGATTGGAGGAGATAGCTAGGTGACTCAGTGGATAGAGCCGGGCCTGGAATTGGGAGTCCTGGGTTCAAATTTGACCTCAGCTACTTTCTAGCTATGTGACCCTGAGCAAGTCATAGTCTCTATTGCCTAGCCCTTATGTGTACTTCTGCCTTAGAACCAAACATAATATTGATTCTAAGATGGAAGGTAAGGGTTTTTTTAAAAAATGATTGGATATGGGGCAGCTAATTTGGTGGCTTAGTGGATAGAGAGCCAAGCCTGGAGATGGGAGGTACTAGGTTCATATCTGGCCTCAGATACTTCCTAGCTATGTGACCCTAGTCAAGAAACTTAACCCCAATCCCCCAGCCTTTACCACTCTATTGCCTTGGAACTTGTACTTCGGATTGATTCTAAGACAAGAAGATAAGGGTCACTTCTTTAAATCTCTATTTGAATCTTCTTGCAGAGTTTCATTAATAAAATTTCCTGTTACTCTGACACAGACTAACTTTTATAATTTTCTTCAAGCATTAGTAGAAAACTATGTCTACCAAGGCCATCCTATATCTAATTTTTTTATTCTACCACCTATGGACAACCAATATACAGGATTTTACATTTAGTAGTAATTTCAGTTTACCCTAAAAATTTCAAAATCTATCTTTACCCACTGCTCCAAACTCTACCCTCTAACCTAGTGGATACAAAGTAGTTGGAGACTTATAGAGATTCATTCTTTTATCCGGTTCTTTTAGTCCTCCTCAGATCTTCTGTTGCTACTGGTTAATGAGAAGGAAAAGAACAATAAGATAGATTCCTGTTGAGCTGTTCAGGAGGAATATACTCATTCCTTTCCAGTCAGCAGGGGGAGCACAGAGGTAGACAGGTGGCAAAAGTAGTAGCAAACTTGTATCAGATATAAGATTCATTAAATTACCATTGTTCAGACTTAGGTTTATTTAGGTGTGATAGTGATATAAAATCTAATGGCCCTGAATTTGAAAAAAATTATTATGACAAATAACCTGACAGTATGGCTCTTTGGGGACAGAAATCACTCTCCTAAACCTTGATTTAGTACTTTGCATACATTCAGTGCAGCAAATGAAATATATTCATGGCATTCTTCAAATTTCATGGATTTTGTGAGTTTCCAGAGTTCGTGATTTATATAGTCCTTATCCATGTAGCATTAACTGTTGGATGATTGAGTTGGAATGAATAATAAATATATATTTTTACTATCATGGTTTCTGTTTATAATTTTTAAAAATAATATTAAAGTTGAAGTCTTTTTTACTTTACTATATTAGTAAGGGGCAGCTAAGTGGCTCAATGATTTGAGAGCCTGAAAGTCCTGAGTTCAAATGTGACCTCAAACATTTCCCAGCTATGTGACACTAGACAAGTCACTCAACACCTATTCCCTAGCCCTTACTACTCTTCTGCCTTGGAACCAGTATACAATATTCCAGTACACAGAATAGATTCTAAGATAGAAGGTAAAGGTTGTGGCAGGCTGAGACCCTCTGGTCCTGCAGGGTCTCAACCTGCCACAAAGGGTAAAAAAAAAGATATTAATAGAAAGGATTTCATGGAATATACTATCTTTCCACCAAGGTGACCTCATGTGACTAATACCCAGAAAGTAATATTTTTTAAGTTATTGATTTTATAACCATGTATTTTCTCCTTCATTAAGTAACACTGAGTTCTTATTAGACATTCCTGGGTGAATCAAAATATGTCCTCTCAAGGAAAATGTTCCTAAAGCAAAATATTGATATACATTATTTTTATTTGTTCTTTTTTCCTAAGATTATTAGAGTCTTGGAAGAATCTGTTTTTGTTGGGTTGTCTAGACTAACCAGAGGTGTTGCTTTATGGTTTGTTTGCTTTTTTGACCTTGGATCAATAGTAGTTGGCCCTGGATCAAGAAATTATTGTCAAGAAACTATGCCACACTCGGTTCCTGATATTTCCTAGGATTATAATATAAATCTCAGCACTATTGCTTACTACTTGTAACCTTGGACAAGTAATTTAACCTGTTTAGGCCTCAGTTTCCTCATGTATAAAATAAGAGATTGGACTCGATAATTTTTAAGATCCCTTCTGCTTCTAAATTTGTGACCTGTAGTTCTAGTCCAACTCTTTCATTTTATGATTAAATAAACTGGAACTTAGAGAAGTGAAAAGTCTTGTGTCTGGTGTCACACAGAAAGAAGTAGAACTATGATTTGAATCCTTGACTTCCTTCATCCAAAGCCATCATGGTTCTCATTGTTCTGTTACAATTCTCACTATAATTTCAGGGATGTCACACAGCTGCAAAGCTGAACTTTCTGTAAGTCCAGAGACTGTCATGGTATTCTTTAAAAGAAGGTTGAAGAAAAAAAAAGATACTGAATTCAGATGCTAAGCATACAAAGATAAAAACAAGAGTCCCTGTCCCTCTGATATATTATAGAGTTTTGGGAAGGGGAGGGGGATTCAGGTGACAATTTTAACACTAATATCTAAGTATAAAATATACAAAGGAAACACAGATTATCCTAGAAAAGGGGGAGGAAATATGAAAAAAAATTCACTCATGAGAATCTACAAACTTGAGAAAGGCAACCAAGTGAATTACATTTGGATAAGTATCAAAAGAGAAAGAAACACATGATAAGAGGATACAAATATTCTACAGACTGACAGAACAACTAGAGGAATTGGATCCTAGTAGTTCATAATCTGCAGCAGCATGGTATGAAAACAGTAAAAAAAAAAAAAAAACAGTAGTATGATGGATTTAGGATGTGCTGGAAATGGTGCACTTTCACTAGTCAGAAGCCCTCAGAGCAGGAGTTGGAGTGCTCATTTGGAGACAGAGACATGGCATGAAGATGACCTGGGACCATCAGTACTTGGCAACTAACTGAGAGAACATTAAAGAAATCCATTCCATCACTGTTTTCATCATTAGCAATGATCCTAAGCCATCTTTGATATTACCTATATAATCCTGCCCAGCCAGCAATATAGGTTCTTTTCTTTTGGGATAATACTGAGAAAATCCATAGTTTTGTTGGTGTGGATACTCCACTGATATAAATTACAATCCCTCAATGGCTTCGTTTTAGTAGGTAGTCTAAGGGAGTTGCTCTGGCTATAAAATTCATCATCCTAAGACTAATCCCTGAAAATAGCTAGGATATTTCTCAGATAATAATTATGGTTTGTTACTGGACCTGCAAGCAAAATCTTTTTGCTTGATGTAAGAACTTTCAGAAATTGTACTTAGATAGCATATTTTTAAAGAATTTAAGGATTACCTATTGGACACAGTATGGAAATATAGTAGTATTTTATTAGGAAAGTAATTTTTTTTTTTACCAAGGAGAAAATAATTCTGTAAGCTCATTGTTAGGAATGATGTTTATAAACTAGAACATGTCCTAAGGAGGGTGACGAGGATAGTAAGAAAATTAGAGACTATGTTATATAAAGATTATATAGATTTATATGAGAACAACTAGAAAATAGTATTTAACAAAAATAAAACAAGGGTGCATCTGGGTAGCTCAGTGGATTGAGAGCCAGACCTAGAGACCGGAGGTCCTAGGTTCAAATTTGACCTCAGATACTTCCCAGCTGTGTGATCCTGGGCAAGACACTTGACCCCCATTGCCTACCCTTACCACTCTTCTGCCTTGGAGCTAATACACAGTATTGACTCCAAGATGGAAGGTAAGGGTCTCCAAAAACAAACAAACAAACAATAAATGAATAAATAAATAAATAAATAAATAAAAGAAAATTTAAGTGCTTGGAGAAATATTCGTCATTAATAGTTGGACTGTGTCAATAGAATAAAAATGTTAATACCCAAGTTTACATGTTTAAGGCATTCCAATCAAGCTACCAATGAGTTACTTAAAGAACTATATAACTATATATAAAATTATTGTAAAGGAACAAAAGATCAAGACCTACAAGGGAAATAATTTTTTAAAAGTAGTAATGGAGGGATACAGCAGTACCAGATCTAAAACTATTCCTTGAAGCAGTAGTCATTTAATAAAAAATTTACACTGGTTAAAAAGTATAAAGTGTTGAGCAATGGAACGCATTAGGAAAATGAGACTGGGAAACAGTTTAACATAATAGCATGGTATTTGATAAACAAAATCTCAAACTATTGGCACAAGGAATCTTTTTGGCAAAAAATGTTGAGATAACTGGAAAGCAGTCTGGCAAAAATTAAGTTTAGACCAAGAACTTATATACCATAAGGAGCTCCAAATGAATTCATGATAAAACAAAAAAATTTAGAGAAGGAAGAAAGTACCTTTCACAACTGTGGCTAAGTAGAAAATTCTTTGCTGAGCAAGGGATAGAGGTGATCACAGAAGATAAAATGGACAATTTTGATTACATAAAGTTGAAAAGCTTTTGCACAAGGAATATCAATGTCATTAGGTTTAGAATAGAAACAATTAACCAGGGAAAATCTTTGCAGCAATTTTTTTTGATAAATTGCTACTATCATGTAAGATCTTCAAGGAATTGTTTTATAATCAGTAAGATAAGGATAAGATGATCACTAAGAACCAGAAATTATTCGTAACAAATCCTATAAGACTAATCTCACTTCCTTTTGGACAGTTGGATAGAACACCAGGCCTGGAGTCACGAAGGCCTGGAACCATGAAGACATGAGTTCAAATTTGGCCTTGAACCTTAGCTGTGTGACTTTTGGCAAGTCACTTAACTCTGCTTGCTTCATTTTCATCCCTTGTAAAATGAGCAAGAAAAGGAAATGGCAAACCATTCCAGTGTCTTTGCCAAGAAAAGTACAAATGGGATCACAAAGAGCCTCAATGTAACTGAAATACAACAAAATCAGATCAGTTACTCATTACATTCTTGGGAACAAGAATGTAGGAATAGGGACTGAATAATAATACTGTTGGGTAGACTCAGTACTGGCTGATTGACCAGAACAAATAAATGCTGATTAAATGGATCAGTGTTGACCGTAAGGCAGCCCTGGAGTGCCCCAGGCCTTTGTTCTTAGTCTATTCTTTGTAACAATTTTATCAATTACACATTTACATGAGGGCATAGATATTATGCAAATCTGTAAGTCAGATTATGGGATAAGTTCCTAGAAATCTATTCATGTGGGAAAAAAAACTAGGGTTTTTATTTTAATTTTAATTTTTTATTTTTTCAGGTACATGTGGAAATATTTTTTGACATTTAAAATTCAGATATTCTTCCTTTCTTCCTCCCCTCTCCCTGAGGTGGTAAATAGTCTGACATAGGTTATACCCATACTTTCATGAAATGCATATTTCCATATTGCTCATGTCATGATAAAAGACACGTATCACACATACAATAGAAATCTTATGAAAGAAATATAGTGGAATATGGCATGCTTTGATCTGTTCTCAGATTCCAACAGTTCCTTCTTTGGCTGTGGATAGTATTTTCATCATGAGTCTCATGTGGAGACTTGATTTGCTGATGATGGTTTAGTCTGTCACAATTGATTATTGTATAATATTTCTGCTAAAGTATACATTGTTTCCCTGGTTCTGCTCACTTCACTTTGCATCAATTCAAATAAGTCTTTCCAGGTTTTTCTAAACTCATCCTGTTCATTGTTCTTTATGGCACAATAATATTCCATTACAATCATATACCACAACTTGGTTCCCCAAGTGATGGACAACTCCCTATTTTCCAATTCTTTTCCACTACAAAAAGAACTGCTAAAAAGATTTTGGTACAGATAGGTTCTTTTCCCTCATCTCTGATCTCTTTGGGATACAGACCCAGTAATGGTTTTTGCATAATTTTGTGGCCCTTTAAGTTTGGGTCCATATTGCTCTCTAGATTAGTTGTATCAGTTCACAGTTCCACCAACAGTGTATTCATGTTCCAATTTTCCTACATTCCCTCCAACATTTATCATTATCATTTTTGGTCATATTAGCCAACCTGGTAGGTGAGAAATAGTTTCTCAGAATTGTTTCAATTTGCATTTCTCTAATCAGTAGTGATTTGGAGCAATTTTTCATATGACTATGGATAATTTTAATTTCTTTGAGAACTGCCTATTCACATCTTTTGACCATTTTTTTTATTGGGGAATATTTTGTATTCTTATAAATTTAACACATTTCCCTACATATTTGAGAAATAAGGCTTTTGTCAGAGACACTTGCTATAAACATTTTTTCCAGACTGTTTCCCTTCTAATTTTGGTTACATTGGATTTTGAACAACAACTTTTTAAATTAATATAATCAGAAATCCTCTATTTCATTTTCCTTAATGTTCTCTGTTTCTTATTTGGTCATAAATTCTTCCCTTATCCGTAAGTCTGACAGATAACTTTTCCATGTTGCCCTAATTTTTTTATGGCGTTATCCTTTATTTCTAGATTAAGTACCCATTTTAACTCTAGCCTAATATATGATGTGAGATGCTGGTCCATGCCTAATCTCTGCCATACTGCTTTCTAGTTTTCCCAGCAGTTTTTGTCAAATAGTTCTTTCACCAAAAGCTAATGCTAGGGTTTTTAGTAGACTTTGAGGTACATATGAATCAACAGTGTTATGTGGCAGCCAAAAAAGCTGACTCTTAAAAGTTTTGAAATATAATATCTAGAGGGCAGGTAGGTGGCTCAGTGGATTGAGAGCCAGGCCTAGAGACAGTAGTTCCTGGTTTCAAATCTGGCCTCAGACACATCCTAGTTGTGTGATCCTGGGTAAGTCACTTAACCCCCATTGCTCAACCCTTCTTGTTCTTCTGTCTTGGAACCAATACACAGTATTAATTTTAAGATGGAAGATAAGGGTTCAAAAAAGGAATATATTATCTTAGGGCGAATGAATGGGATGATAATTCTACTATATTCCCCCTCTCTCCCCAAACTCTTGAAATATCAAGAATTTCAACTTATCTCAAACCACTGTCTCATTGTCCCAAAGTTCAGCTTGCCCCAGCCTTTTCATAGAAGACCATTGCAACTTTGGAAAAGTGTATTTATTGCTCTCGTCTAACTTTTAAGACACTATCTATGTGACCCCAGGCAGGTCACAATCCTGTTTGCCTCAGCTTCCTCATTTGTAAAATGAGCTAGAGAAGGAAATGGCAAACCACTCCATTATTTTTGCCAAGAAAACCCAAATGGGGTCAGGAAAAGTCAGACATGATTGAAAAATGACTTGAAAAACCATAAAACTTTTAAGAGCTACTTTCCTTTTGGGTTGTAGTTTCTACATTCCAGTAACTAGGGTTCTGGCTCAGGCCAAGATAATTACTCTTGGGTAATGAAATTTATTGTTCTAGTCCAGTGATTCCCAAAGTGGGAGCTACCACCCCATGGTGGGTGCTGCAGCGATCCAGAGGGGGTGGTGATGGACACAGGTGCATTTATCTTTCCTATTAATTGCTGTTAAAATTAAAAAAATTAATTTCCAGGGGACTAAGTAATATTTTTTCTGGAAAGGGGGTGGTAGGCCAAAAAACGTTTGGGAGCCACTGTTCTAGTTTAATTTATAAGAGCTACTTTATATTGGGGATGTAGCTTCCACATTCTAGTGATTAAGATTCTGCCTCCAAGCCAAGAAATTGCCCTTGGGTAGTGAATTTTGCCCTAGAGTCTGAAACTTAAAAGGATCAAATGAAATAAAATACATATTGTATTTCCCTAAGGAAGATCCAACTAGGTCTGGTGATGGGCTTGATATAGCTAGGCAGAATTGGTGATTGGACGTTAGGAGGGAAGGAAGAGCAGGCTTCCTCTGAGCATGCAGTCTAAGTATCTTCTTTGGTTCTTCCAGCAAAGTGGAAAGGAGTAGGGGAGGCAGGGAATAGACAAATTCTGGCTGGGTCTAGGATTGGGAATAAATGACCTTCTTGAATGAAATAGGTCCTTTAGTGTGAATATAACAGGTGGCCCTTAAGGGTTAGGGTTAGGCCCTTTGAGGGCTACCTCATAAAACATTTTGCCACCTGTGAAAAGGGACATCTAGTGACCAAAGGTAGGCTAGAAAGTCTTTCCCTCTCCTCTGTCTGTAACTGGCCAGATAAATCTACATTGGTCCTTTGGCACTGATAATGGGCTGAGCAAATTAAGGGATTCATGGCTTCTTCCCAATTCCTGGTTTTGAAAGAGTTGGCCTAGGGGTTAGAATTTGGTTCTAGTCTCTGTTCTAATACTGTCTCTGGATCTCTGTTTTCCCCTGTCTAAAATGAAGGGGTTGGACCAACACTGACAGTTTGTGAATCCAAGACAGACTATTTCACCTCAGCTGAGCCTCAATTTTAGTAAGAGTTTAGTGAACCTCCCTGTGTGACCCTGGGGAAGTCACTTTTTTCTTTCTCAGTAAATAAAATTGAGTTGGATTTAATGATCATTAGTGGTAAGACAACACTTAACTATTCTTGGTAAAGATTCAGCAATCAAATGTCCAGTGACTAGACTCTATCTCAGTGATGGCGAACCTATGGCATGAATGATGGTGTGCTAAAAATGGCATGCAGAACACTCCCTGTGGGGGCACATGCCACCCTCCCCCCCCTCTCAGTTTGTTACTAGAAATGCAGAAGGATTCTGGCAGAGCTGCTTCCCTCCCCCTCTCCATCATGGCTGTTGACATTTTTTCACACCCCTCATTCCTCTGCCCAGCAGCCCAATAGAAGCACACAAGGGGGTAAGGTGGGCAACTCACAGGTGGCAGAGCTAGAGGTGAGGAGAGTGCTTGTGCCACTCCCCTCCCCTCTATACACTCACTGAGTACATCCCTCACTTCACTCACTCCTCTGCCTAGCAGCCCAATGGGAGCACTTTCTCCTTCCCCTGTGTGGGATGAGGGAGGGCAGGGCATGGCACATGGTCTTTAAAGGTTCACCATCACTACTCTATCTCCATAACTTCCCAGACCAAAATATCCTTCTCTGGCCACCACTCCACTATATATATTTTTTCTTTTCTGTTTAGAATGTAAGTTCTTTGAGGACAGGAATTCTCTTGCTTTCTGCATTTGTATTTCCAGAGATTAGCACAATGCCTGGTACATAGTAAGTACTTTGTAAATACTTTTTTATTAGTTTGTTCATTCATTAATCCCTAAAATCCCTTCTAGCTCTAACTTGATACTTTGAGGGTTTGGGGGTTGAAGTTGATTTCAAGATGCTTAATCTCTCTAAAATCTCTTTGTTATAAAGGTTATCACTCTATCTCAACACCTTTTGGGATGAAAAGCATAAAGAAACAATTATTTGAGGTAACCCAGTGTTAAGATCAACTTAAATAGCTAGCTCCAGACACTTCCTACTCATTTGACCCTAGGCAAATCACTTAACCCAATTGCCTAGAAAGCTTCTAAATGGCCCTCTTACTCTTGGGTAGGGTGGCAGTGATGGTGTAGGCAGCTTCCTAGTGATTATTTTATTTCCCGGGGTCTCTTTCCATCTTTTGAGTTGATGAATGGACTGATCCCACCTCCTCAAGACAATCCGAGAGTGGCTTTCATCCCCTTTGCTCTATGTGTAGCTTATGAAATTCCTAGTTGTAGATTTTCTCCACATTTGCTTCTTTCCTATCTACTATTTTTGGGGTGAGCATATATGTATTTTATCCTGCTCATATATCCAAATTCTACCTACCTTCCTTCTTTGTACCTTAACTTCATTGCTATACTAGATGATTATAAAGATCTTTTAGAGCAAGATTGCCCAGGAAAAATGATAGCTTTGCTCATTTGTCTTTGAATTAAAACTTTCCTCAAGTGATGGCATATGCTTTAATCCTTTCTTTTCTATAAATACACAGCCTTGTTTTCAAGTAGCAGTATATATGCAGTTGTATCTCCTCAATATATGCTTGAAAGTCAGGGACAACTTAATTTTTTACTTTTTATCTACAATGCCTGGCATATAGTAGACATATTATGCACATTGAACTGGATCATATATGTTTAGGTACCATCTATTAAAATAATGCTCTTGACAAGTTTGTTAAAAGGTCCTGAATTCACCAGATTCTTGGAATTTGTTATGTCCTTGGAAGGGACCTGGATAAATCTTTTGAAATATCTGGTAGTAGGCTTTATCAACAAATACTCCATGACATTTTAAATCACTTTAATGAATTTGAGTGTTTTCTACCAGTTATGGATCTAGGAAAGGAATAGTGGAGTAACATTGTGCCCAAGCAAAAACATAAACCTATAATAGTCTGGCTTAAACAAAAACTTAAAGGTAATAACTCCAGCTACAGTTCTAGTAATATTTATAGAACTAAAAAACTATAAATGAATATAAAAATGTAGTCATCACACTGGTAATTAGATTTTTCAGCCACTTAAAAGGCCATTTACCACAGGCTATCATGTTTGTTTTTTTATATATTGCATCTATGAACATTATTGGTTATGAAGAATTTTATTTTTTTAAAAGTGGAATTTATTAGTTAAAGGCAGTGCCCATGTTTCCCCATATATATATATATATATATATATATATATATATATATATGTATTTCCTACCTTAGTACTGCTTTTTTCTGCTTTTTTCTTTTAAAATTTAGTTTTTACTATGACCTTACACACTAAAAAGAACATTTCTATAAGCACAACAAAAGACAAAAAAGAGAATTCCATGAATCTATACTTCATACTGCTTGCTTTTAAAATACATATATAAAATACATATAATCCTTGTTCCTTTCAAAACCATATCTTTTGAACTACTTTCTTTTCTGTGCATTTTTTAAAATGTTACATTGACCCTCTTTTTTTTAGCATCACTATTGCTTGCTCCCTCTTCCTCCAGCTCTTCTTGCTTCTTGTCCCCACCTCTATCCCCCCACCCTTTGAACTGAGAGAAGGAAGGAGAGGGAAGAAACTCTTATAACAAATAAGTATAGTTGAACATTTCACAAAGTGGCTATGTCCAAAAAGGTATGTTTCTGAAACTTTTATGTATTCCTTCCCTCTTATACTCTTTTTTTTTTAAACCCTTGTACTTCGGTGTATTGTCTTATAGATGGAAGATTGGTAAGGGTGGGCAATGGGGGTCAAGTGACTTGCCCAGGGTCACACAGCTGGGAAGTGGCTGAGGCCGGGTTTGAACCTAGGACCTCCTGTCTCTTCTTATACTCTTTAACTACTTCCTCGATTTCCATTTGTTTCTCTGTAGTTTGAGGTATTTCTACATCAGACTTGTGTGTGTATATATTGTTATCCTCTTTTGTCCATTTCTGTTAAGAGTAAAGTTCATGTGATGCCCACTCCCCATCTGTTCCTCCATGTTTGTATAGTCTTCTCACATACCCCAATTTGATAAATAATTTTATTCATACTGCACTCCCCTCTTTCTCCTTTCTGTACTAGAGTATTCCTTCTTTTAGTCTCCCTTCTCTTTTCTCTCTTCAAAACCTCAGAAAATAGAACCAATCCAACTTCCCCAAACACACAGGCCTCTGTTTTATTAACCTCCCTTAATTCCCTTTGAAGACATTATAGTTCTGAAGAGACACGTGTTTATTCCTTCCCTTTTTAGGATTTGCCCAATTAAATTGCCCAAGTAAATTTATCTTTCTAAATTTTTCTAGACTCTTGTGTTTTTAGTTAAAATCCCTATTCAGCTCTGTTTTTTTTTTCATCAGAAATGCTCAAAAGTCTTCTATTTCATTCAAGATTCATTTTTTCCTCTGTAGGATTATGCTCAGTTTTATAGAAAAGGTTATTCTTGGTTGTAAGCCTATACTTTTGACTTTGGGGGTATTATATTCCAAGATCTCTAATGATTAGAAGTTGTCAGGCCTTGTGTGATCCTGACATTCTTTGGTACTTGAACTACTTCATTCTGATTGTTTCCAGTACTTTTTCTTTGATACAAGAACTTTTGATTTTAGCTGTGACATTCTTGGGATTTTTACTTTTGGTGTTCCTTACAGGAGGTGATCAGCTAGTGGTTCTTTCCATCTTCACTTTGCTCGCCAAATAATTTGAATAGATTTAGGCAGTTTTCATTTGTGATTTTTTGAAATATAGCATATAAGCTCTTCTTAATCATAGTTCTTAAAATAGTTCTCCTTGATTTGTTTTCCAGGTCAATTGTTTTTGACGGCAGGTATCTTATACTTCCTCTGTCTTTTCATTTTTTCCTAATTGTGCTTTGTTTGATCTAGTCTAGTTTTCAGGAAATCCCATTCTTGCTTACTACTTTCTTTTCTAAAGTACTTGTTCTCCTTCCAATAATTTCCTCCAGAGTTTATATTTTATTCTATTTACCTATTTCTTCATTTCTCCTAGGTTTTCATGTAATCATGGAAAATTCATTTTTCCCCTTTGAGTCTCTGCTTTGCAATTGCTATAGAGTTGGGTTTCTAATAACTTTTGATACTGGCTGATATTTTCTTTGATGTATTCATCTCTCCAGCTGAATTGGGGTTTTATGCCAAAGTCAGTCTCTGACTCCAAATGCCCCTCTTGTTGGGATAGTCATCTCTGATGTCTTACTCTGGCTCTATCCCTGACCTCTATCCCTGAATCTCTGAGGTTCAAGGCTTTGTCCAATATCTCAGGACAAATTGTTAAGGACCTTAGAATGTCTGAGCCTCGGCTGTGTCAGTCTGACCACTGCCAACTTGAAGTGGCAGACACCTTTCTAGTCATTGTTCTCTGACACTTCTGGCTTCTAATATCACTACTCTAGGCCTTTCTGATCACTTTGGGACTTTCTTGAGGAATTCTTTGGCCCTTACGGATTCCAGTGATACAGAGCCTCACAGGCTTTTTACACACTTCTGTTAACTTATCTTTTAAAAAGCTTCAATGAAATTTAAGGGCATTAGTCTAATATCCAGGACTTATATAGTATTGTTACTTTGAAAATTATTTTATATTCCTTTATATCAAAAAGCTTCAGACATTTTACACACAAATCATGCCATTTTACATTTTATTCAACATTTTCTCCCAATATGAATGCAAATGCTTTTTCCCATTTTAGGGGAAATGGTGGTTGTAGAACAAGGAAAGCAAAAGAAAAGGCAAAAATTAACATAGTAATAATTTTGTAAGCTAATATAGTCAAATATAAACTTTAGTATTTCTAAAATAATCATGAAGTATATAGGGTTAAAAAAGCTTTTATGTAAAAGGTCTACTTTTCTAATATTATTTACAACCAGATAGAATATTTATTCAAAAAATTAATTCAGCAATAAAGCAGAAATACTGAACACATTTGCTGATCACAATTCAATAAAATTATAGTAAATAAAAGGTCACTTAAGAATAAAAGATGCAATTAGACACTAAATGACATCTAAGAATTAGTCAAAGAGCAAATCATAGGAACAATAGAAAATTTCATCAAAGAAAATGACAGTGAGACAACATACCAAAAATTATTAAATGCCGTTAACATGGTTATTAGGGGGAAATATATCTCTAAATGCTTTCATCAGCAAAAGAAAGAATACATCAATGAATTGGACAAACAACTAAAAATAACTTGAACAATAAATCAAAAGCCCTCACCTAAGTAACAAAGTAGAAATTCTGAAAATTAATGAAGATTTTTAAAAATTAAGATATTAATAAAACTGAAAGCAAAAAAATATTGGGTTGGTAAATAAAACTAAAACTTTTTGGGGGGAAAATTAATGGTGTAGAGGCAAGAGAGTGGAGTTATTTGAAGTAGTGCAATAAGCTCCCTTCCAAAAAACTCATTAAACATATCTAGAAAATGTACCAGACCTAATCCTGCTGGGGAAACTCAGAAGAAGTCACAGTGAATCATTTGCCCATCCCAGCTCAGAATGAAGAAACAGAGATATTTCTTTGGACACTGGGGACAGATTGTGGCAGAGCTTTCTGCACTTAAAGCACTCCAGCTTACAAAAGGACTATGCACCAAAGTTAAGAGGAGATCCCAGATCCATATAAGACACCAAAAGGAGGAATGGTGCCAATTGGCAGCTTTGTTGCTTGCTGCACAGTTCTGGGTCACAAAAGAGCAGGCTGAGAAGGAGATCTGCACACAGGGATAGCATTCCCAGGAGAGGAAACCATGGACAGTGTTCAGAGAGAGGAGGAGTTTAGAAGCTACCTGCAGTAGCAGGGATTCAAAACTCAGATGGCAGGTACAGAGCAGGGTCTTATTTCTAGGATCTAGTCGAGGTTACAAAGGAATAACCAGAACAAGAATTGAAGACCAAAGGAGAGTTGACAATTCTGCCACTGTAAACCAACAGTGCTTTCCAGTTGGCTGGTAGGGATGGAATCTGACAGCAATCTACTGTTGCTCAGACTGAAACCCAAATCAGGAATTTGCAGAGCTCAGACCAGGGGGACAGCAGTCAGTTTTGCCCTGGATCAGACTACTTTGGGAGCTCCAGAAGCTTGCTGGACCACAGTCTGTCACAGAGATGCTGGAATAACACTATTTAATATTCCAAGGAAACAGCAATAGACCCAGCCCAGACTTTCCTTCCAGGAGTGCTGTAGGGCCCAACCCTAACCTACATCAGGAAGTAAGAACAAGAAAACAAATAAAAAAACAACCTTCCACCATAAAGAGCTGTTACTGGGGCAAAGATGTTCAAGACACAAACTCAAAAGAAAAAAATGACTCTAAAACACTTATAAACAAAGCCTCAGAGGAAAAACACACAAACACAAATTCAACCAGAATTTCTGGAAGAAATGAAGCAAAAGTTTAAGAAAATATTTTTAAAATAAGTTTATATAAATGGAATGAGAACTTTTGAAGAAAAAATTGGAAAAGAAATGAAAGCTATGGAAAAGTGAATTGGAAAGGGAATTAAATTGTCTGACACAAAAAAGTACAAAACTTCATCCAATTAATAGTCTCTATGAAAATTAGAATGGACTAAATAGAAGCCAATAATTCCGGGAAGCAACAAAAAACATTAAAACAAAGTCAAAACAAAGGCTAAAGGAAATCTAAAATCTAAAATCATAGCAAAAATAACTAACCTGGAAAACCAATGGAGGAGAAAAAAAATCTTAAGAATCATTGAACTGTCTGAATACCATGTCCCCTTTCTCCCAAGAAAAGCCTACACACCAAATTTCAAGAAATGAAAATCCCTAGGAACGTAATAACCAAAACCCAGAATTTCCAGATCAAAGAAAAAGGTACTGCAAGTAGTCAGAAAGAATCAAGTAGCAGTGAGCCACAGTCAGATACACACATGATTTAGCAGCCACCTCTTTAAAGGAGCAGACAACTTGGAATACAGTATTCCAGAAGACAAAGGATATTGGGTTGCAACCAAGAAGGGGAAAAATGGATCTTTAATGAAATAAAGAACTCCATACCACAATGAAGACAAATATCAAAAGGCAAACATGAAAGCACTAAACAAGGATAAATTGCTTAAAGTTTTCCTTACTGATTTCTGCCATCACCAGGGGTCGCAAATGTAGTCTAAATAGAAATGGCCCGAGAGTGGTTCTGATTGTCTTGATGATCTTAAGAATGAAAGGAGAGAGAAGAAGAATATACTGGGGTGGAAGGGAAAGGAATGTTGGGGGAAATGATCTTAATAATCTGGGTGCATGAGAAGACATACTAACTTGGAGTAAGAAGGCTAGAGAGTAGCATCTGACACCTTTACTTTCCTGAACTGCTCAAAAGAAGGAAGACTACACATATACATGCATGTATATATATATATATATATATATATATATATGTACAGAAATACATTTCACTAAGTAAGGAAATAGGATGAAAAAGGATAAATGAAGAGAAAAATTAGAGGGAAGGGAAGGATGCATCTAAGGATAAATAAAAATATTTATAACTCTTTTTGAGGTGGCAAAGAATACAAATCTGAAAGGGTGCCCATAAATTGAAGAATCAGGCAAGTTGTGGTATATAAATGATAGAATGTGATTATGCTGAACTCTTCTCAGTATGATAACCAACCACAATTTCCAGAGGACTAATGGTGAATCTTTCTGCCTCCTGAGAGGTGAAGTACTCAATTTAAGTGGGTACAAAATGAAAGATTCTTTATGGTCAAAGGGCAACGTGGAAAGTTGTTTCAACTGACTATACATGTTTGTGATAGGTTTAACTTCTCTTGTGTTCACAGTTTGGAGAGGGGGTGAAAGGGTGGATTTTGGCTAATTAAAACAAATAAAATATGTCTAAAAAAAGAAAATTATAAAATAAATATCTAATCTAATTTTTAAAAAGAAAAAACCAGATTGTTCCTATTAAAAACAAAAATGGAAAATTCATAATTGAAGAAGAAAGAAAATTATCAGAAACTATTTTGTCTAAGTCTAGTCTAAAAAAACATAACTCAGAGGAAACTGATAAATGTTTACTATATATTAACATATTAATTTAATATATTTAATATAAATCATATTATATTTAAATTAAATTATATATCAAATGCAATATATAATAAGCTATATAATATAATAGTTATTATAACAATGTATAATAATTATAATTATAATAATTAGCATAATAATTATTGTAATAATTAATAAAATATATAAAATTCCAAGATTGACAAAAAAAGAAACAAAATATTTAAATAACCCAATATCTGAAAAAAGAAACTGAACAAAGAATAACTGAATTGCCAAAGGAAAAAAATATTCCACATGGATTTACTAGTAGATTCTATCAAGCATTTAAGGAACAAATAATTCCAATTTTACATAATATATTTGCATTAGTGGGAAAAGAAATAACACTTCTAATATCTTTCCGTAATACAAATACTTCCCTGATACCTAAAGTGGAGAGAGATGAGGCATGGAAAGAAAACTAGATCTGTATAACTAATAAACATTGATGTTATTAAGCAAATAGAATATAATAGATTAGAAAGAATATATATATATATATTATTTGGTTGACTTATACACGGATTTACTATTAGGAAGACTAGAACTGTAATATCATATTAATAATACAAATAATTTAAAACCACATGATTTTGTTAATAGATACTGGAAAGACTTCTAAAAAAATCTAACGCTCCCTCTCCACTATATTCTTCATATCTTCCTACATGGTACAAAATCTTAAAAAAAAAAAAAAAAAAAAAAAAAAAGACTTGTTTTTTTCACTCCATCTAGTAACTGATCCCTGTTTCCTTGCCTTTCCTGCTAAATTTCTTGAAATTTCTTTCTATATATTGATTCAGAGAGTTAGATGTCATATGTGTCATATTACACTTAAAGTCTACATACTCTTCTGCCTTCTAACTTCCCTGCTAAAAAAGACACTCACCTCAAATCCCACCTTCTACAAAAGGAAGTCTTTCCCAGTCCCCCTTGCAGCAATAGGCTCTCTGAGCCCCTCCAGGGCAAAGAGTGTTTTTGCTTTTCTTGTTATTCTCAGTTTAGCATACTGCTTTTGCACATAGTATGCATTTTTAAAATGTTTATTGACTGGCTGACTTGGACAAGTCACTGCACTGCATTTGCCTCATCTGTAAAATGAAGGAGTTATTTGAGCTCTAAAACTTCTTCCAACTCTAAATTCGACAATCTCATGATTTAATTAAAGGTTATATGCCTCTGTGACTCTGTTCTTCTGAATAATGTGACTTGATCAAAATGCTCAGTCTGTTCTAGGCAATAATTTTTGTGGTAACAGATTAATCCAGTAAAAGTTTTAACTTCACTGCAGTTGACTTTGTGTTCCATCAGTGCTACTGCAAAATTTGGGCTTATAGGATACCTACTAGTAACGGTTTCATTTTTACCCTTACAGAATTTATAGAAGAAATAACACAGATTTCCAAATGAATAACAGAAAAGAAGATATGGAGATTGCCTCCCATTATCGACAACTTCTTCGTGAGCTGAATGAGCAGAGACAGCATGGGATCCTCTGTGATGTTTGTATTATAGTAGAGGGGAAGATCTTTAAAGCTCACAAAAATGTTTTGCTTGGGAGTAGCCGATACTTCAAAACGCTATACTGCCAGGTACAGAAGACTTCTGATCAGGCTACAGTTACTCATTTAGACATTGTTACTGCACAGGGCTTTAAAGCCATCATTGACTTCATGTACTCTGCTCACCTTGCTTTAACCAGCAGGAATGTTATTGAAGTGATGTCAGCTGCTAGTTATCTTCAGATGACTGATATTGTGCAAGCCTGTCATAATTTTATAAAAGCAGCTCTTGATATAAGCATAAAATCTGATGCATCTGATGAACTTGGAGACTATGAAATTGGGGCTCCTTCCAGCAGTAGTACTGATGCATTGATTTCAGCAGTAGTAGCTGGTAGGAGTATTTCTCCATGGTTAGCTCGTCGAACAAGTCCAGCAAATTCTTCTGGAGACTCAGCCATTGCCAGTTGTCACGAAGGAGGAAGCAGCTATGGGAAAGAAGATCAGGAACCAAAAACAGATAACCATGAGGATATTTCTTCACAGTCTTTGTGGACTAGTGACATGGGATATGGGTCATTACGTATTAAAGAAGAACAGATTTCACCATCACATTATAGTGGAAATGAATTGCGTACTGTCAAAGATAGTTCGGTTCAGAACACTTTCTCAGAACAAAGCATAGGGGATGGTTGGCAACCCACAGGCCGTAGGAAGAATCGAAAAAACAAAGAAACTGTACGTCACATTACCCAGCAGGTAGAAGATGACAGCCGGGCAAGTTCTCCAATGCCATCTTTTTTATCTGCTTCGGGATGGCCATATAATAATCGTGATCCAAGTAAGCTTTTCATTTTTATATATCTAACTCCAATAATAAAGAAAAATGCTTAATACTTTATATTAGACTACTTCTTTCCTTATTAGAGTATGATAACAATATTTTAAAAAGTGGAATAAGTCAGGATGTCAGTGTACTCAGGCATATTAAAAACAGATTATGAAAAATTTCATTTTCTAAGTCAGTCATGTCAATATAAGATATCTTTTGGTGAACATTGTCATATAATATAATTCATAATTATCCACTTAGTGGATCATGCAGCAT
>NC_058131.1:266321692-266334192 GCF_016433145.1 Gracilinanus agilis | reverse complement strand
TAGTTTCAAAAAATTTAAAGATGCATATGAATACATTTCTGAGTATATGAGGAGAGAGTTGGTCAGTTGACCTGACCAGTTCATCATACTGACCAGTTTATTTTACTTCCTCTAGCCAGTTGATGAAATCACAGAAACAGATAGCATGTTGATATGTTAAATGAAATGAAAAGGTGAGTTTTCTCCTTTCACAAGTTTTCTTTAATGGATTTGTAGGACAGTTTACCATTGGCTGGCAGATGATTAGCCACACCCATTTTGGTTTTTAAGATGCTAGCTTATGTGGATAGTCAAGGCAGGAGAATTTGTGGAGCGTGATCTATCTAGAGGAAAAGCCACCTAAGGAGGAAGAAACCAGCTCCTGAGAAGGAATTATTCTTTCCTTTTTGAGGAGAGAGAGAAATACCTTTACTGTTCCTTTCTGGTTGGCCATGAAGTCCTGCAGAAGAGCTTCTTATTCTATAGGAAACTTCCTACCTCCCAGGGAAGGAGCAGGTCCAAGGAGTCAAGTGGAATGGATCAATATAGGCAATTCTGAAGACCGTGACTCCTGGCAGCAGAGAAGAAAACAAAGTATGGATTCAAGAGAGAATTATCCCTGGCACTTGGGGGTTGAGCTATGAAGAGGCCCTGAAGTCCACCTGAACAACCTGCCAAGCCGAGATTCTGTTCCCAAAGAAGTATGAAGATTCCACAAGAAGAGAAATGATAGCAGGGGCTTTGTAGTGCAAGAATTGTATTGCCTTGGAAACACATATGCTCACTACCCATGTTCTTTATCAGATTCCCTATTCCCATAAATACGTTGTGGGAGCAGTGAGCTGAGGTTTATGGGTCAAGTCAATAAGCATTTAAGTATTTACTATATTCCAGGAACTTTACTAAGTACTGGGAACACAAATGCAAGCAGAAATAAAGACAATTTCTACCTCAGGGAGCTTACATTCGAATGGAGATAAACCACACATAAAAGGAAGCTGAAAAGGAGGGGAACGAACTGGCCAGGGTGGGGTTTGAGCTTCCAGGGTGAAGAGGTAGAAACTTTGCTAGATGCTTGATGGAGAAAGTAGAGGCAGGGCAGGAATGCAGCCTTGAGGGAAATTTTTTGCAGTGACTGTTCCTAGCCTGCTGTGAAAGTAGAGACTTTGCTTTGAACTAATTGACTCTAATGGCTATTAAAGGTGAATAGCAGGAGGGGAGTCTGGAGCTATAATTTTCAGAGTACAAAGTACACAGAGACCCTTCCCACCCACTGTAGTAGTCATGCCTTCAAGGGACCTAACCTATAAGTGGGAGTGGGAGGGTTCATACCTAGATGGATACTACATGTACGTCAATTCTAATATACTACCCTTGTATGTGGAATGTAAAAATTTCTCCAATAACACATAATTACTCATATCTTTAAGAGCCAGTATTTAATTGTCATAAATGAAACTTGACAAACTTTACATACTTTACTTTCTTTAATGTTGGTATCAGCTTGAAGGTTTATGTGTTTCCTTCATGTTATTTAATCAACATACATTTGGAACAGAATTTTAAAAGCTCTCTTAGGGAAAGAAAAACATTTCTGCTCAAAAAACAACATAAGCATTAATGTTCTCAGTGTTTGTATTTTACCATGGCTGTGAATGGATGAGTGAGTAAATGGCCTTAAATAAATCATTTGTCAGCTGTAGCATGTATCAGAAGGATAGTGTTTAGTTAGTTTCACTTTATCTAGATGGAATTTCTGAGGTTCTTCATCTTAATATGCTAGGAGTATTTAGAGATAACAATTTCTTCTGATAGTTTGGGAATTGTTGCTTTCTCCCTCTCCGAATTTTTCTCCTTCAAAAATAAATCTGCAAGTTACTAAATAGGTCTTTCTTAGGCCCCCATATTGAAGTATTAGTTGTTTTTCAGCATGTCATTATTTCTCCAATTGATTTTATACTTCACTTAATATATGGCATTGAAAAATGAGCTATTGTTTTTAGATATCCTGTTGGCCAGTTAAAAAACAAATCTTATAACACCTGTTCATAATATCTGATTTATTTGTACTACTGTGTAATCTTTTTGACATTTCCCTCCTTTTATAGTGGACATATTTCCTTATTTTTTCTTCTTTTTCTATAATTTATTCTACTTAATTTTTCTCACATGACCTAAATTTCTTCAAAATTTTTGAAATTTGACAGGCGATTAATCTATTAAATTATTGCCTGTCATCTTGCCCACCTGCTGAGTTTTGAACAGGTTTATTGATTAGATTTCTTCTTTAAAAAGTAAACAACTTCATATATTTCCATCACGGTACAGAAAAGAGGCAAAACATTAAACATTTCAGGGTGATTTTTCTATGCTTTCTAGAGGAACTGCCTATATAGCATCTATAGGAACTTATCATAGCATTCATATGACAAAAGGACAAATACAGTATTTAACTGGACAGTATAATGATTCTGAACCTTCAAGTCATCTGTAGCAGTTCATCTCACTTATTTATTGTTAACACCTCATATAGCTTTACAGCAAGCAAATATTAGGGTAAACCTCAGGAATCAGTTGAGAAACTGGCCCGTAAGTTTTTGCCAGTTAGGGATATATGATTGCTAGCCCATTCCACTCCCTTCTACCCTTAATTTCTTACCTACTGCCTTGCTACCCATACCAGTAACTATGCCTTAAAGCAGTGGTGTCAAACTCAAATAGAAACAGGGACCACTAAATTATACATTAAAGTCCCTCTGGGCCATATATTGACTTATTGTCTATTTCTTTTTTTTGCTAATACATCAATATGATAAAATCAGATCAAAACTACATTTTAATCTGATTCAAGGGACATTTTGGAGTGTTGTGGGACACATGCCTTCCATAGGCTGAGTGCTTGACACCTCTGTGGTAGAGGAGTTAATTTTTTAATATCAACCATCTGGGGTCCATAATGTCCTGACTGATGAGTTCCTCATGTGTGGTTTATCATATCAGGCTAGCTATTCCAGTCATGTTTCATTTTTTCTCCTGTCATCTTTTTACCAGTTGCTTTGCCAATCTGCCCAAAATACCTCCCATCCCATCTATAAATTATTATATAGACATATATTTCAGTAAACATGATAATTTTATTTTTTATAAATCACAACTTAGTAAATATCCCTTGAGAACATTTCTCTTCCCTAGGATTGGTTCTTCTGCTGACCAGTTTTACATGGAGTAACTTTTGAGGGTATAGTATATGTTAAGTATTATAGTACTAAGAACATATATTGATATTATTTCCAAATTTGGGGACAGACCAAGTTTCAGAAGCTATCAGTGGCAGTAAATTAATCATTTTAGCATTAGTTTTTTTAGCTACATATCTTATGAATTCCTTCCTTTTATCCTTCAAGAGAATAAAAAGACTCTTCAGTAAGCTTCTGCCTAGTGATCTACTAATAAGTGCTGAATAAGAGTTTGGGGGTTTGGTTTTTTTTATCTTGAACCAAATGGTACATACATCTAAGTAAAGTGGATAGTATCCTGACTTTGGAGTCAAGATGCCTGTCTCCAGTCCTGACATTTTTAGCGGCCTGACCATAGGCACTTTAAGTCCCTTAATGTTTCTGAGCTTCAGAGTCCCATCCATAAATTGGGAATGATTATACATGTACTTCACGAGAGTGCTATGAGTAAAGTTTTTTGTAAATGGTAAAGTGCCATATAAATGTGAGCTGTTAACCTTCCTGCCCTAGATGAGATCTGTTTTGTAGAAATTGGAGGCAGGTTGGTAATAAGAAGGCTGCTAAGCCTTTACTTGGGCCTGACAGGCTCTGTTGGCTGAGTCTGCCAAGTAGGCTCTGAAATCACAGGCTGGATGAATCTGGGCTAGTGAGTGAAGTTTTTGCCAGGTGGTTACCCAATGTGTCAGTAACTCCAGGGCCTATGAAGATCAACTTAGCCAAGCCTCTGCCTCCACAATGGGAGTTGTATAAGAGTTTAACAACTCCCCTAGCCCTGGCTTGGAGTTGGATTTGATGGTAAACCCTATTCTGACTGCCTTTTATAAATCCCTTCCCTAATCAGCTATAGGTGATTCACCAATTAGGAAAGGAACACCAATCTTCTTTGATTGAACTATAACAGGATTTATTTACTATTTATAAGGGTTAGAAACAAGGAAATAGGATAAAGGGGATTGGAAATGTTAAGCTAAATCTAAGTGAATAGAAGTGATCTAAATCAAAAGGATGATAGGTTTGATAATAGGCTGGAGCTTTCTTCTCCCTCTCTCAATCCCTGGCTTAGCCCAGCTATGGTACAAGCCAAAGGATAAGGAAGGTTAGTGATATTCTTGTTGGTTGTGGTTTGTCTCTCTCAGCTCTATTAATAGCAGGTAATCGATTTCCTAAGGCACTCAGAAATGAATGTTGGATTGCAGGTCTAGGGCCTACCCTCCCTCCAATCCACCCTCCTCCCAGAATTCTCAAAAATGAGACCCAGTGTGCTATTGTCCCTGGCTATTTATAGGGTGGTTCCAACTTTCTTTTGGCCCTGGTTCACGCCACCCTGGGCACATTCCAAGGTCTTCAACTGACGTTCCTGTCATTCAAGATATCCTCCATCTTGTCCCAGAAGTTCCTTATTACAGATCTGTTTTGGTACTTTCTGTTTGCTAAAGAGTTGTCTTTGCTTCTGCTTAAAGAATTAAAAGTTTGTTTTGGGGTTTTGCATCTTATATTTACCTTTATTTCTCTAGATGACAAATCCTTAACTGTTCTTCCCTTTATCATTTATTTCCTCTCCCCAACATCCAAATTACTACTTCCCCTCATAATTTTACATTATTTATTTAGCAGCATTTATTTACTATATTCCAAATATTTTGGCCTAGTTCTGTGCTACCAGCATTTGTTAAGCACCAGACATTTGTACCAGACACTGTGCTGAGCACTAGAGACACACTGAAAAGCAAAATACAGTGCCTGTTCTCAAGGAGCTCATAGTCTAATGGGAGAGACAGCTTGCAAACAACTAAGTACAAATAAGATATTTGTGTATGTGTGTATATATATATATATATGTACATATATAAAATTCAGGATAATTTTAGAGATGAGACCACTTAGATTAAGGAGGATAGGGAAAGACTTCTTGTAGGGGTGGAACTCTAGCTGAAACTTGAAGGAAAGCAAAGAAGCCAGAAGGTGGAGATGAGATAAAGAGGGAGAGTGTTTCAGGCATAGGGGACAGTCCTTGGAAACTCATAGAGTTAGATGAATATCTTATTCAAGGAACTACAAGGAAACCAGTGTCACTGAATTGAAGAGTACATGGAAAGAAATGTAAAGTATAAGCAATGTGGAAAAGAAGGAAGGAGTAGGGGTCAGATTATGAAGGCTTCGAAAGCCAAAAAGAGGATTTTTATATTTGAACCTGGTGATAATAGGAAACTAGTGAAATGTTTTGAATAGGGAAGTCAGGCTAGAATTTTAGTAAGATCAGATTGACAGCTGAGTGGTATTGGAAAAAACTTGAAGTAGAGAGACAACTACGCAGACTATTACAGTAGTCCTGAAGTGATGAGGGCCTGCCCCAAAGTGGTAGCAGTGTCAGAGAAGAGAAGAGGGCATATATGAGAGATGTTATGAAGATAGAAATGACAAGACTTGGTCATTAGATCGAAATGGGAGAGGGGATAAAAAAAAAAAAGAGTAAGGAGTCAAGGATGTCACCTAAGTTGTAAGCCTGGGATGAGGGGATACTTTCAATAGTAATGGGGAACATAAGAAGAATTTGAGGAATATAAGCTTGATTTGGATTAATTCAAGATGTCTAATAGGCAGTTGGAGATGTGAGCTTCGAGGCTGAGAAAGAAAAAAGAGTTTGATAATTGGATCTGAGAGTCATCTGCATAGAGATGGTAATTGAAACTGTAGTAGCTAATGAGATCACCAAATGAAATTTTGAGGAAAAAGAGAAGAGAGCCCAAGATAGAGCACCAAAGTTAGCAAGCATGATGTGGCTGAAGATCTACCAAAGGAGACAGAGAAGGAATGGTGAGCTGGATAAGAAAGAATCAGGGAAGAGCAGTGTCTTGAAAAACCTATAGAGAAGAGAATTTCAAGGAGAAAAGGATAATCAATATTGTCAAAGGCTACAGAGTGGTAAAGAAGGATGAGGATTTGTCAATTAAAAGATCAATGGTTTAGAACAACGATGGGTAACTATCTCCCAGGGACCAGATTGGGGGGGGCGGGGCCTGAAATGTTCTATCTGGCTGTTCAGCATTATTCCTAATCTGACAAATACAATGAGTAGGATACAATACAAAGAAACTTCAAAAGAGTTGCTTTAGAAACAGACTGACAGATAAGCATTTCCTTTCCTTTAGCCCCCTCTTTAAAAAGTTTGCCCATCACTGGTTTAGAGAAAGGAGTTTCATTTGAATAATCTCAAGGTCAGAAGTCAGACTGCAGATTTAAAAAGAGAATGAGAGACAAGGAAGTGTTATTGATGATTTTGAGAATTTTAGCCATAAAGCAGGGGTTGGCAACATATGGCTCTCCAGCCATATCTGGCTCTTTTGAGGGCCAGATATGGCTCTTTCTGCAGGAGCCATAAAGTCAATTTTTTTTTCAGGCGCTGTTACAGGAGCTTGCACTGTGAGCACTGTATAGCTCTCACAAAATTACATTTTTAAAAATGTGGCATTTATGGCTCTCACGGCCAAAAAGGTTGCCGACCCCTGCCATAAAGGGAAGAGATTAGATGACAATTGGCAGGATGGATAAGTCAATTAAGAGGTTTCTTTTTGATTATGGGGAGACATAGGAGTGTTTGTAGCATATAGAAAAACAGCTGGTCGATGAGGAGAGATTACAGATCTCTCTGTAAGAGAGTAGAGACTACAGATCTCTCTGTAAGATCTTGAGTAGAGATGATAGAGGAGGAGTCCACGTGGTTGCTGGAGGAGATGGCGTGGAATAGGATTGATCATTTGTACACATAGAGCAGTATCCTTAGCAAAAATGGCCACCTCATGTAACAGAGCGATGAAGGCAGAAATTATGACAGAAAACTCTGGGAGATGTGAATTGAGGATGAGGGGAAAAGAGGAAGCTCTCAGCAAAAGGCCTCAAATTTTCTTATAATGAAATACAAGGCAAAAGTTCTCAGTTAAGACAATGAGGGGAGGGAAACTGTGGGTGGCTTATGGATGAAAAGGTTTGGGAAAGCCACTATCCGGAGTAGGATAGTGAGTCAATTAGGGTGGTATAAAAGGATGGCTTTGCTGCAGTGATGGCCCAATTGAACTTACAAAGCATATATTTGTAATAAATACAGTCAGCATGCTTTAATGATTTTCTCCAGCTTTGTTCGGCAGCACATAAGTAGGAGCAAATGCAGCAGATGGTGAGAGTAATCCAGGGCAGAGGCTTGGCAGGACAAGATTGACAGTAGGGTAAGGCAGCAAGGGATTCAAGAAATAAGAACAGTGTAGAATTGGACTAGTTAAGTAAGGGGTCAGGATGGAGAAAGGAGAATGTAACCAGTTGGGAGTACAAAAGTGATGACCTGGGAAAGAACTAAGGGATCTAGGGATTGAAAGTGATGATGAAAATGAGGATGAAAAACAAAGTTTGGTATTGCAAGAGAAAGAGAGGTAGAATGATAAAATATCATTATCAAAGGCTTGAGCTTTATGTAGTCTCAGGCCCCAGTTACTCCAACCCATTGGGTACTATAAGGGGAGGAAAGGGGTTTTTTTTTTGGTTCAATATATTAAAAGATGGTCGCCAGAGGATTGAACTATTATCAATCCTCAATTAAGAATAATCTCAAGTCAAAATTGACTTTTATGGAAGTTTATTTACAATTAAGAAGAGAGAGAAGAAATAAGGAAATAAGAATTTAACCCAGTAGGTAATTTACTACGATCCTCTAATTAATCCAAGTAGATCTAATTAACCCTCAGCAGAGAGTCAGAGGGCCAGAGACCCAGAAGTGAATGAAGCAAAGCTTCATTCACAGAGTATATTAAGGGAGTTCCTTAGGAGAAGTTCAGGAAGATTCAGTCAGTCTTTAAACTCACCACTCCACAGATCAGAAAAGCTAGAAGATCTCCTTCACCATCTGCCCTCTTCACCAGAAGCCCCTAGCTGACTGAGGACCTTCTTTTAAAGGGGTCACTTATGTGTCACTTCCTGTGCCTCCCTCCTAATTTGCATGTCCAATCACATTAGGCACTTCTCATAGTACTGCCTAGGGGGTAGTCAGTTGATTCTGATTTGTCACCCACTCTAGCACACCTCCCAGAATTAGAGGTGTTCTCACCTTTGGTGATTAAATCTAAAGATGGACAGTGTAGACTTAAATCTAATTATCACAGTACCAGACCTCTTCCTTAGCAAGCATTTGCCCAATCATTAAAGTGATAAACTACTTAAGCCTTATGATTTCCATAGGAAATAGTTTAATCCTCTGGTTAGTCAGTAAGGGTAGGGAGATAACAGTGTGGATTCTTTTTCAAAAGCAATAAAAATATCCTTTTTGCAATTCTGTTTTGTTTTGAGAGAATTCTTGAACACCACACAGGGATTGGATTATATATGATCAGGTTTTTCAATTGATCTATAAGTACTATTCTGACATTATGTTCTCCAGGTTACTAACACATAATTATAGACTATAACTGTGGTGGTGAACCTATGGTACACATGCCAGAGGAGGCACTCAGTACCCTCTTTGTGGGCATGCGCACAATTGCCCTAGCAAAGAGTTCAACAGAGACCATTTACTAGAAAGCCAGAGGGACACGGAGTTGGGCTGCTCCCCTCCCTTTCCCCATGAATGCCTGAGGACATTTCTCATAGCACCCATCCCTCTAAAGGGTTCACCATCACTGGACTATAACTTTCTCTGGTCCTGATAGAACTTCCAGTTGTTGTTGTGAAGATTTTGTTACTTTTGTTAGAACTGAGTTGGGGCTGGCCTTGAAATTATCATACTTTTAAATGACTTCAGTATTATTTCTTCTTCCATTTTCCTTCCCTCCTTCTCAAAAATCAGTTCTTTTGAACTGAATTTTCAGAATAATTAAGGCATATTTTTTAAGTTAAAATTAACATTAAAGTTTATGGTTCATAAATGCAGAAGTCTGTTGCTGAAGTACAAGAACCTTCAAAATTCTGGCTTAAAGGAGAAAACTGATCTACATCTGTTTTCTGTTTTTGTGCCAATATTGTGCTTGAGTGGAATAAAAGAGACCCTTTTTCAGATTGTAACGGGATCTTTACAATTTTCAAAGTTTATCACATGTCTGGCTTTCCCTTCTAAAAAGTAAGGAAAAATAAAACCTTTTGCTGAAAATCCATTTTTTTGAACCTTGTATTTTTAGCTTAGATATGATGGGCTAAAGGTTCATTTTGGGATCTTATCTGAAGTTCTTTTTTTCTTCTATTCTGAAAGTCAACCACTTGACATCCCGTGGATTATGAATGCAGTTCTTTGCTTGGTGTACTACAGAAAATGAATGAAGGGACTGAATATTATCTTAAATGCAAAAAAAAAAAATGAAGTTAACAAGAGCTATTAACCCCAGTTGGAATGCTGTGCCTGTGATGCAGAAATACTTAGAGGTAAAACTAAAATTTGTAGCTGAGAATTTATATAGTAAGGACAATAAATTAAAATGGAGGGAAGATGGTTTACATTGAAAAGATCAGTATATTTTTCTAATAAAAAAAGTAACATCTATCTTTAAAACAGAGATATTTTGGGGGGTATCTAAGTAGAAATACTTATGTAATTTAAAATTTAAGTTGGATAGGCAAAAATCAACTTTTAATGTTATTAATTTGAATTAAGTTTTAATTTGAATTAAGCAACATACCACTATAAAACTATATATTAATCAAAAATAGAAGAAGAAATTCCATTGTTCTAAGGCCAAATATAGAGATTATTAATGATTAAGAAATTATAATTTTCCTTAAATTTATTTTATTAGAAAGTGTTGAATTTAAGTTTTCTTATGATGGTTTACATACAAACTGCTATTTTTATAAAGATTGGTTTGTGCTGGCCTTTAGGGGGTTTCAGATTTCTGTGGCCCAATACCACCTTCATAATTCTTTCCTTGGATTCTTAAATCAGCTTAGTTTGTGTTCTACTTTCCACTGACCAAGAAAACTGCCCAAACCTCAAGTTCTTTTTTTGGCCATTTCTCCCTTAAATATACCTAATATTGATTTAAAATATATATATATGAAAAAATGTTAGGCCAAGCTGGTTGAGATAATGGAACATATAGAAATTCCTTAGGCCTAGAGATTAAATATTTTCCTAAGAAATTGTTTTCCTACTTACCTAAAATTTTATTTTAAGTAAAATTAATGGAATTTAATCATTTCAAGAAGAATATGTGATTATTTTAAATTTCCGTTATTAAAGTTGCATTATTTTCAAGTCTTTGGAAAAACCAAATGATTGCTTCAAATCCAGGTTGTTTTTTTCCCCTGGGCTACACCCTGGTTGTAAAATGGTTCCACCCTAAACCAGTTTTAACTCAGAGTTCTATGTCTTATTTCCCTTCTCCACCCTGCATTCCAATTTCCCCAGACTCTAAATGCTGCCCTTCTATTTCTACTCCTCCCTATGTTAACATGTTTCTACTAAGCTGTTTTAACTCCTCAGGTCACAGAATGCACTGCCCTTCATCCTTTTCTTAAACAGACAATGTCCAATTCTATAACCTATTTTTAGCTTACTTTTTAAAAACAAATATACTATTCATCTTCATCTTTAAAACTGTTTTCTTATTTTATTTATAATCCTTTTCTGATTATTGATTTACTTGACTTTACTAACTAAAATTTCTAAATACTATAATAATGAGATAAATCATTCTCTCCACACTCTTATAAGTATTTTCTACAAATGATTTGGCCAAGCCTGAGAAGGACCAGTCTTGTATTTTATGTAGGGAAGAGATAACATTTATTTAGATTCACCAGTCATTTATATAAAACTTAGAGGAGCAATGCGCAAAAGTAATCTTCTAAGATTATCTGTGGTGTTTCAAGAATCATGTTAAATGGCCTTTAAATTATGGCTTAATCTAAGGAATTGAAGAATTAAAACTTTAATATGAATTTCATAATATAAGATACAAAATGTTTCTTATTGGATATAATCTTGGCATGTTTATGTTGACTAGAATGTCAAACACATTTTTATCTTGTTAGTTGTTCTTTAGGTGAAAATAGATTTTTACTTTCAAAAATCTATAATCAACATATAGTAAAGAAAAATCAAATTAATTTTTAGATTCCAATCAGATTTCAAAATGAAAAGGAAAAATATCCTAGAAGGAAGTATATAATTTTAAGCTGGGTCTTTGTGAATTTGGTTTGAAGGGGGGTAGTAGCAGTTGGCTAATTTAGAAAGAGATATATAACCTGGATTTTTTTTTCTTATCTCAGGGACCAGTCATGCAACAATCTATCATTGTCCTTTGTGTTTAAAGATGACATTTCTGGTGATGTTGCTACCCAAGTGTTCATGAACAGCAGTCTTTTCCACATTGAAACTGACCTCAGATTAGCAGCTGTGGCCACTACAGGTAGAATCCTGTTTTAACAAATACAATACTATTCTAATGTCCAGTTACATATAACAATGCTATTTCATGTCTAGGATTACCGCCCATATCAGCTCTGCTAATGTAGACACAATAAATTAGATTAAAGGAAAAACCCTAGGTAACAAATCATTCACAAGTCTTTATCCATTTAAAGGTCAGTCTATTTAACCAAGATGTTCTTTTGGTGTTGTATGCTGAGTACTTGTCTTTGAGTAGCTTGTTCCATGTTAAACATCAATAAATTCGTCATGCTTTCAAAAATTTATATTGACCTACTCCCCCTCTTTTTTCCTTTTTCTTTTTTCTTGGTTTTAAAAAGGTTTCCAGGTGGGACCTGGAAGCCTGTTAGTAGATACAGACCAGTAGCTACTAAAATTCCTGACCTTACATGCTAACAAAGTATAATTTACGAAGAAATAAAGAATCTAAGAGAGACTCAAGGTAGAAGAAACTGCATAACAGAGTAAGATGATTGGTAGAAGAGGCCAGATGAGGTTAAGTAACGTAGATTCTAATTAGCTGAGGAACATGGATCAGTTTTACAATATGTAGACTAGAAGATGAATAAATATTATATTTATACAATACTTTAAGATATAAAAGTAAGCTTATGAGGTAGTCAACATAAGTACTGTCCATTTAACAAGTGAAGAAACTAAGAGGTTCAGCAATTAGAATTGGAACTCAGTTCTCTCTATAACTCAAATCCATTTCCATTTCATATTTCCTTCCTCCTTCCTTCCTTCCTTCCTTCCTTCCTTCCTTCCTTCCTTCCTTCCTTCCTTCCTTCCTTCCTTCCTTCCTTCCTTCCTCCTTTCCTCCTTTCTTTTGTTTCTTTTGTTTCTTTTGTTTGTTTGTTTGTTTGTTTGTTTGTTTCTTTCTT
>NC_058131.1:266239626-266321557 GCF_016433145.1 Gracilinanus agilis | reverse complement strand
CTTCTTTCTTCTTTCTTCTTTCTTCTTTCTTCTTTCTTCTTTCTTCTTTCTTCTTAACTGCCATCGCCTGTTAGGATAAAATCTTGACTGATTACATGTGTTAAAACCAGTGGAAATGCGTATTGGATATGGGGGGGGGTGCTAAAGGGGGAGGTGAAGGGGAAAGTAAAAACATGAATCATGTAAAAAAATAAAATAAAAGTCCATGCTAGGATAGAGGTTTTTGGTGGAGACTTAGCTAGAGAATACATTTTAAGTAATATATAGATATAGAGGCAGCTAGAAGACACAGTAGATAGAGTTGGGTTGGAGTCAGGAAAACTCAAGTCCACACATGATCTCAAGATACTACTTGTGTGACCCTGGGAAAGTCATTTAACCTCTGTCTCACTTTCCTCAACTATAATAATGAAGATAATAACAGCACCTATTGCCCAGGGTTGATGTGAGTAATAAATGAAAATAAATATTTTTAAAGCACTTAGCACAGTGCCTGACATATAGCAGGTATTATATAAATCAGTGATGGGCCAACTACAGCCCGTGGGCCAGATGCAGGGTGGGGTGGGGGTGGGGGACTAAAATGTTCTATGGAGCAGATTATTCCTAATCTGATGAATACAATGATTAGGAGACAATACAACGAAACTTTGAAAGAGTTGCCTTAGAAACAGACTGACAGATGAGCATTTCCTTTCCTTTGGCCCCCTCTTTAAAAGTTTGCCCATCACTGGTATAAATGCTTATTCCCCTCCATATAAAATATTAATAAGTGAATTCTTAAAATCAGGTAGTCTTAGGGGGAAGCTGGGTAGCTCAGTGGATTGAGAGTTAGACCTAGAGACAGGAAGACCTGGGTTCAAATTCGGCCTCAGACACTTCCCAGCTGTGTGACCCTGGGCAAGTCACTTGACCCCCATTGCCCACCCTTACCACTCTTCCACCTATAAGCCAATACACAGAAGTTAAGGGTTTAAAAAAAATCAGGTAGTCTTAGATATAATTGTAAAAAGGAAAAGTTTATCTTTGTTTTCTTCTCTACTCTTTTATTACCAGGTGGAGCTCCCTTCCACTTTTTCCTGATGCTTTTCCCTTCTCCCACCCTTAATTGCTAAACTAATTTTCTCATAAGGAATAGTTTATAAAGGTTCTCTCCTCCCAGAAATATTCACATTTTAATGGCCATTTTTTGAAGATATAAAAGTTTTTAAGACAAAAGGAATAAATTTTAATTATTAGAATTTTCTGGCCTTGGTGAGAGATGGTAGTAGATTTTGGCATGAGGGGAGTCTCTCTGGTACACTTCAAAAAATACTATTTTGTAACTATTTATTTGTGACTTTGTAAGGCTGTCTGTCCCTGCTAGAATGATGGACTTTTTTCCTCTGTTATTTTTAGGACATATGTGATGTTTGATATTTGAAGTGATTAGGCTTGGGTGGGTTGCAGTTTACCTACACGGATGAATGACTAGAATATTTGTTATTAGGATAAATGGAATAGAATGAACATAATGAAATAATATCTTTGGTAGTAAGCTTGTTCTTTATAATTTTGCAACATTCTTTTTTACTTGTTTTGTGGTGCTATTCCATTTACATTGTTAAGATCGTTGTGTTTACTGTTTTCCTGGCTTTATTTAATTCACTTTATTTCAGGTTGTCTAAGTCTTTCCATAAATCTCTGTATTCTTCATATTTGTTATTTCTTTCAGCACAGTAATATTTCCCTGTACCATAATTTTTTAATTCATTCTCCAATTGATGGGCATCAACTTTGTTTCCAGTTCTTTACTTCCGAAAAGTGCTATTACAGGTATTTTGGTGGAATGGAGATTTCCTCTTTGGAGCATATGCCTATAAGTGGAATCTCTAGAACAAAGAGTGTGGACATTTTAGACATTTAATTTCAAATTGCTTTCCATAATGGTTATATTGATTCACAGTTCTACCAACAATGTATTAGTGTTGTGTGTCTTTCTACAGCTTCTAGCATTGATTATTTTCATCTTTCATCATCTTTGCCAGTTTGTTAGGTATGAAGTAAAACATCAGAGTTGTTTAATTTGCATTTCTTCTTCTTAGTGATTTGGAGAATTTTTTGTATAGTTATTAATGGTTTGCAATTCATTTGAAAATTATTTGTTCATAGCTTTGACCACTTATCTACTAGGGAATAGCTTGTGGTTTCATGTATTTGTTGTTCCTATATCTTGGTTACCATACTTTTCTCAGAGATATTTGATACAAAGATTTGTTTCCCAGTTGATTGTTTTCATCTGTGTCTCTTAAAAACTTTTCTTTAAATGAATTGTCTTATTTATATGTTTAACAAGATGTGTATAACATGGTAGTAGTATACTAAAAAAGGGATTTAATACTATTTCTATAGAGTAGTATTTGATCAAACACTTTTTGCATGTAAGGCCTCTTGCTAGTTACTCTAGAGAATATGAAGAAATCATAATGTGGTACCCATCCTGTTTCAAGGGACCTAGAAAGTCTAGTTAAGAAGATAAGACATATATAAAAGGATAAATAATGATACTTAAGAAGATTCAGGAATTTCTCAGTGTAGAAACGCCTATAAATAGTAAGCCCTCTATTTGGTCTCATGAGTATCTGTGGTGAAAAAAAATTGTCACCTAGTGTTCAATTTTCTAATGATAAACCTTAAACCAAGGCTGGCTCTTTAACAAAATAAATTAAGTAATGTGTGACATACAGGAAATACAGGAAATGTTAATTGCCAAATGAATGATGTGGGCAATAAATGGCATAGGAGTTTAAAGAAAGGGAAATTCACAGTGAGCTGGAGAGTTTGGGGAAACATTATGCAGAGTGGTCTTAAACTGGTTCTTGAAGAATGGGTAGGATTATATATGACATCATAAGCAAATTAAAGGCACACCAATCACTTGTATATCATTAACCACATAAAATGCTCTAAATCATTAATAATTAAATAAGTGAAAATTAAAACAACTTTGAAGTACCATTTCACAATCATAAGATTGACTAAGTTGACCAAAAAAAAGGAAAATGAGAAATACTAGAGGGGCTGTGGGAAAACAAATACTTTAAAATGCATTGTTGGTAGAGCTATGAACTAGTCCAACCATTCTGGAAAGTAATTTGGAACTAAGCCCAAAAAGCTATTAAACTGCACATACCCTTTGACCCAGCAATACTATTATGAGCTCTGTATCTCAGAGAGAGCAAGAAAAGAGAAATGGAGCCCATGTGAATAAAAAAGTTTATAACTCTTTTTGCAGTAGCAAAGAATTGGAAACTGAGGGGATAGCCATCAATTGGAGAATGGTCGAACAAGTTATTGTATAGGAATGTGATAGAATATCTTTGTGTTACAAGAAATGATGAATAGAATGCTTTCAGAAAAACTTAGGAAGACTTGTGAGGTGAGCAGAACTACTTTATATAATTTATATAATTACAAAAAATTTATTTGATAACAATATTGTAAAGACAATCAATTCTGAAAGGCTTAGATACTCTAATCAATAGAGTGACCCAACACAAATTTAAAGGACTGATCATGAAACATGCTGTCCACCTCCAAATAGAGAAATGATAGACTCAGACTGCAGATAAAGTATATTTTCTTTTCTCTTTTTCATTTTTACTTTTCTTTATTTTCTTCCTTTTTGGATATGGCTATCATGGGAATTTATTTTTGTATGACTTTTTGCATGACATGCCTTTTTGTAATGAGCTTTATTTTCTTGCCTTCTCCTCAATAAGAGGTAGGGGAGAGGAAGAGAATTTGGAAGTGAAAAGAAAATTGAATTAAAATAAAAATAAGTAGGATTTATGTAAATATAAAAGAAGAGGAAGACCATCCTAAACAAGGAAAGTAATATTAGCAAAGACATGTTTGAGGGAAGCCAGTAGTCTATTATGGCTAGAATAGAAGTTTCTTATAGCTAAAATATATCCTATACATCATATTTATTCAAGATTCCTTGAAAGATGTAAATTGGAAATCATCTTGTTTGTCATCCCTCTACATGAACATCTCAGGCAAGGAATAAAGCAGGGAGATGTAGGTCTACCAAAGGTATTTGCCACTGTGATTGAGGAGATATTTCAGAAAGTCCGAGTTGAAGAGGGATTCTCTTATGATGGTAAGGTCATTCAGACATACCTTTTTGTAAATGACATTTTGCTCATTATATAGATGAAGAATTAATTATAGAATCTCAATTGAGCCCTCATTGAAGCAATCTTTCAACTCTTCCTTAATTGATTCTCTACTTCACTCCCCACAGCATCTGTTCTAAAATTTCTTTTCTTTTCTGAAGCATCCCACAGCACCTCTCTCCTTACCCTTCCAGATGAGGACCTCCCCTGATACTTCAAGAAAAAACAGAATCTATTTACTTTGAAATACCACTTCTTTCTTTTTCTCAATTCACATCCCTTTATCATCATACCCTTCTGTTTATTCCTTTACTCCATTCTGTGATGAAGTAGCCTCTCTACATATACTCTTGATAGCATCCCTTCCTGTCTCTTCTAGCAGACTGCTTTGATTATCATCCCCCTTCTCTCTTCAGTCTTTTTTTATCAACTGCTACCTTTCCTGTTGCTTACAAATACATCCAAGCCACCTCCATTCTATCAAGTCCCTCACTAGATTATACCATTCCATTAGTTAATGTCCTATAGTTCTCCTCCCTTCTCAGCTAAATTGCTTGAAAAAGTTGTCTATGCTTATTGCTTCTACTTCCTGTCCTTTCATTGTCTCCTAAACTTTCTGTGATCTGGCTTCCAACCTCATTACTCAACTGAGACTGCTCTCTCCAAAGATATCAGTGATTTCCTTCCTAATTGCCAGATCTAATTAATTTTTGTTAATCTTCATCTTTCTTGACCTTCCTGTAGCATATTGATCCCACTTTTCTCTTGAATTCTGTCAGCTGTGAAAATAGTATATCCTGTGAAAATAGTAAATCATGTGAAGGTGTCTTAGTGTTTGAATTCACATTGCATATTTCCATTGGGCTGGGACAAATTACCATATTTTATATAATTATAATTTCAAATAGTGTAAATTCAAATACATGCAACCACTTCATGAGATTTACTATTCACACTAATTGGGACTTAGTTTTCAGAACTTTGTTCTTTATTCTTTTCCTACCTGATTTACCATTCCTCGGTCTCCTTTGCTGGGTCTTTCTTTGAGTCACATTAGACACTAACTGTGGGTGTACCCCCAAAGGATCCTTGCTGAGCCTTTTACTTTTTTCTCTATATACTTTTTCACTTGGTGACCTTATTAGCTCCAGTGGGTTCAGTTGTTATCTCTATGCAGATAACTCTCAAAGCTATATACTCAGGCCTGGTCTAAACTCCAGGCCCAATTACCTTTTGGATGTTTCAAACTATATGGGATCTATAATGGGAGCAATATCCTAAGCCCTCATCCTGCCATACAAGTTTATCAGATTTTTCCTTAAAAAGCATCGAGGGGGCAACTGGGTAGTTCAGTGGATGGAGAGCCAGGCCTAGAGATAGGAGGTCCTAGGTTCAAATCTGGCCTCAGACACTTCCTAGCTGTGTGACCCTGGGCAAGTCACTTAACCCCCATTGCCTAGTCCTTATCACTCTTCTGCCTTGGAGTCAATACACTGTATTGATTCCAAGATGGAAGATAAGGGTTTAAAAAAATGCTTTTGGTATCTTCCTCTCCTTTAGACACTATGAGCATCAGCAAATATTAACGTACCATATAAATAGGAGTTATAACACTATTATTTGATATATTAATCCCATGAGGTACTAATATAAATACATTGTTCCCATTTTAGATAAGGAAACTGAGACTCAGGGATATGGACAGAAAATGCAAAAAGCAGCAGACTAGGTAATATCTCTGATCCAGATCTCAGACACAAGAATACACCATGATTCTCCCTATTGTATATAGGAATTAATATAATATATGAAAAATAAATTCTCACAATATAGAGGTACCCCATTTAATTCCCATATTGGAGCTGCCAGGAGACCAGTCTGGGTCAGGCTCAGCCCAGGATAGCATCTAAAGAACAACTCCAAAACAAATTATTATCTTTTACCCTCAAAACCCATCCCTCTTCTTAGTTATATCTGTCAAGGGCAACAGTAAGTGCCTTCCTGTCAGCAAGGTTCACTACCTCATTATCATCTTCAAATTCTCATTTAGCTTCACTCTACATATCTATAGTCAAATGCCAAATCTTGTTGCCTGTGAAACAATAACTTATGAAAGATAAAGTCCACAATATCTTTCACATGTGCCTCTTTTCTCCATTAACACTGCCACCACCTTCATTTAGGCATTCATTGCTTCCTATCTAGACCATTTCAGTAACATCTCAATTGGTCTTAAGTCTTTCCTCACTGTAATCCATTCTTCACACAGCTACCAAAGTAAATTTCCTAAAGCACAGGTCTAATTTTGTCACTCCTCTGTTCAGTAAACAGCAGTGTCTACCTAGTATTTCTAGGATCAAATATAAATTCCTTTGTTTGTCATTTAAAGCTGTTTTTAACCTCTCACTCCTATTTTTGCAGTTTTTCTACCCATTACTCCCTTCCATGAAATCTGTAGTTTAGCAGTACTAACCCACTTGCTCTTCCTCACACATAATATGCTATTTGTTCTGCTTCCAGGCCTTTGTACTGTCTATTTTCCTTGCCTAGAGCATTCTTCCTCTTCACCTACACTCCTTAGAATTCATGGTTTCTTCCATACTCATCTCAAGTGCCACCTTCTGCATAAAATCTTTCCTGTTCCATCCCCATCCTCCCCTGTCCCCAGTGCTTAGAGTGCCTTACTCTCTTAGGTTACTTTCTTACTTACTTTACTTACCTTCTTACTTACCCTAAGGCTACTGTCTACTTTGTATATTTAATCTTGAAGAACTACTGCTGGGAACATAGGGCCTGGTATGCTGAGCTACTCCCTATTCTGCGCCCACATAGGCAGTTTGGGCAAGGTTACGCTCAAGAGTACCTGCTTTGAATTAGAGGAAAGGGTCTCCCCTTTTCCCCATGTTCTTTGGCTCATTAAGTCCCCTCACCAATTAGCCAGGAGAAAAATTACTTAAAGGTCATATCTAGGTGACCTTCAAAAAGGAATAAAAGAAGTACTCAGTGAACAGTCTGAATCAGGATATAGAATAGGTAATTTATTTTTACATGAATAAGAATCATAGGCATATCAACAGAATATTTAGAACAGAATTCAGGAACTTAGGACTACTATTATAATTTGACTAGAGACTGATAGAACAACCTTTTTAGAACATAGAAGAGTTTGCAAGATTACTAATCAAATTAGACATTTTATATTTTACTACCCTTACAATTCTTGGCAAAATGACCAGGTTTAGGCCAATCTTCTTGTTGTTAATAATATCTCTGATTCAAAAGCTACCCCTATCACCAGCCCACTCCAATCCAGTGGAACCTAAGACTTCTGGACTTCTTGAACTCAAGAGATTACTTCCAGGCCTAGACATGTACAACTTGGCATAATCTTTTACCCAAGATTAGGGAATAATAGACATAAAAAAGCAAAGGCAACAACAGGCACAGGTGTGAACTTGCTTAGTTAGGGCATATGCTTATATCTTCATGGAGACCATGTGGGAGAAGGACCATCAGAAATAATTTGAGACAGCCCTCACATGCTTTCAAAGATAGAAAGGAAAAGGCAGAGGGCTGAGTCAATCTCTTTTGAATATTCATTGAGATTTATTAGTTCTTCTGGATCAACAGTCAATTAAGAGACCCTTTATCATGTCAATGCAAGTCTTTGAGTTAAAAATGGTTAAAAGTCATCCTTAAAATACCTAAATGATCAATTAGAACCAGTAAAGGCAATTCTGAACATGCTCTATGGAATGCCCCTTTTACTAACGTATGAGTCCCCCTTTAGACTGTAAGCTCCTTAAGAGCAGAAACTATTCTGCTTCTCTCTTTGTATTCCTAGCACTTGGCATAGAATCAGACACAAAGCAGATGCATTATAGAGCTTCTAAGAAGAGGTCTATTACCACTGAAGAATTTGACTTGACCTTACACACATGAAAGACTAGTAAAAGAAGAAATTCTTTTGGAGAGATACCATTAGTATATTTATCTGTTTTCAACAACAAAAATTGACAGTAAATTAGGCCTAGAATGAAACAGAAGGAAGAGAGCAGGTTGGATTGCTCTCAGGAAACTAGAAAGCTCCTTTAATAATGCCAAAATTCTCCCAGAAACAAAGACCTAACTTTTTACTATCAATATTCTGTACTATTTGTACCCTATGACTGTGAGACATGGAATACAAAAGTCTTTAGAGAAATTAAAGTGAACATCATGCAGAAGGGCAATGGAGAAAACTCATGACAAGTGTGAACAGATTGGTTCAAATCCTCTCTCAGATACTTGATGCTAACCAAGCCACTTAATCCTGCTGAGCCTCAGTTTCTGCATCTTTAAAATTTAGAGGTTGGACTTGATGACTTCTGAGGTTCTCTTTCAGCTCTAAATCTATGTTAATAGGGAAATATATAGTAGAGAGAAAAGATAGGCACTTCATGTAGCACCATTGGTATTCTTTCTCTTTTTTTCTTTATTTAATTGGTATTCTTTCTCTATCAGGAACTAATTAAGGAAGGCCTTCAGAACATTGAGTAGGAGGCAGCTGGGTGGCTCAGTGGATTGGGAGTCAGGCCCAGAGATAAGAGGTCCTGGGTTCAAATCTGGACTCAGATACTTCCTAGCTGTGTGACCCTGGGCAAGTCACTTAACCCCCATTGCCTAGCCTTTACCATTCTTCTGCCTTGGAGCCAATACACAGTATTGATTCTAAGATGGAAGGCAAGGGTTTAAAAAAAAGAACACTGAATAGACTTTCTGTGGATAGGACTGAGAGTTGCTAACGTATAGTCCTACTGTATCACCCTGCTGTTGTAGACTCCAAAGGCTTCCTGTTTATTTCCAGGGTAAAACATAACATCCTTATTGGTATTTAAAGCTCTTTATAAACTATACCATCTTTTCAGTTTTCTTATACACTATATAATCCAACTACAATGGCTTATTTGCTGTTCCTTGCACAAAATGCTCATCTCTTGATTCTGTGCCTTTCTTTATCTTAGCTGTTCCCTCATGTCTGCAATGCTTTTCCTCCTCACTTCTGCCTCTTAGTTTCCTCAAATCCTATTTTCTGCAGGAAGTCCTAATCCCTCCCACATATCTTTGCCTTTCTCTCTGAGACTACTTTCTATTTTGCATATATTTCCTATTTACCTAGTAATTTACATGTCTCTACAGTCAGAATGAGCTTCTGGAGGGCAAGGATCCTTTTTGCCTGTCTTGGTATCCCTATCCCTTAGCACATTGCCTTGCCTAGCATATAGTAAATGTTTAACAAATACTTGTTTACTGACTGACAGGATGGGCAGACATGATGATCTGCATTGCATTATTAGAGGAAATATCCAAATTGATGAAATTCCATTCACTTGAATATTGAGAGATGCTTTCTGTTAGGGTAAAAGAGTGGATAAAGCTAAAGAATAGGCTATTTCAGGAACCTGAGCACTACTTATAAAAATTCCTATAGGAAAATATAAAAATGTGTTCAGGGTGCCAAATAGCAAACTTACAGAATTTTTGAAATACATCACATTTGTAGATTAAAGACAACCTATATGTTATATTGTGGCATAGTGCATAATTTGGGTAGCATTGTATTGCAGCATAGAATTTGGGTAGCACAGTTCCAGTCCTCCCTTTGACCTAACTAGCTTATGTGACCATGAACATATCTCTAAGCATCTCTGAGTCTGTTTCCTCTTCTGTAAAGTGAGTATAATATTCATGTTATGCACCCATTTCACAGGTTCATTTTCTGTTTCATATTAGATAAAACATATAAAGAACTTTGTAAACCATAAAGTGCTATATAAATGTCAACTATATTTTATGGGCTACCCTTTCAGGGACTCACCTATCAATACCAAATCTGCCATTATTATTACAGAACTACCTCATTGAAATTCTCCAATACATTCTCATTGTGAAAAGAGATTTAAAAATCTTCATTAACAGAGATGTAGAGAATTGGCCTCTCATGACTTTTAAAGAGAATTAAATTAAGCTCTTTTATGCCAAGATCAAAACTTCATTTATAGAATATGAAAGTGTTATTTACAACTGGGTTTCACAAATGATTATGTCATTCACATTTTTAGTGACCATTTAAATTTTTACATAAAGAGAGTATTTAATCCAATCCAAAGTAAGACAATGCTATTTGAACAATTCTTTACTATAATTTAAATTCATTCAGGTTTGTGTGTTTGTAAAAGTACTGTTTTGTACTTGAAATTGTTCTCTTAATTTGTTTTAGAAAATCTTGAGGCTCAATTTTGTTTGTTTTGTTTTTTCCATGATTAAAAGCCAACATGATTAGTTTTTTAAAATAATTTTCTTTATATTTTAAAATTTAAATTTAATCTAATTAATCTAAATTTACTACAAATAACCACTTGGGACTGAATTGTAGTTTTGATTGGAGAGAGTTTTAAATTAGATATAGTCAATTTTGTGCCTCAGATACAACTCCTATAATTTAATTAAAATTTTCATTTCTCTTTGTCAGTTTTTATCAGCCTTTAAAATAGCTCATTCAGCTAGGTCTTTATTCTCCTTAGTGCTACAGTATATTTCAGTTTTGCTTAGAAAAGAGGTCTTGGTTCACCACCTAAATGACTTATATTTAGGGGTAGATTTTCATGAAACATCATAACCAAACTTATTCACTCCAGCTTTTTTGCTGCTCAGAATCTAAGCCAATGTTTAAAGGAATTTAATCCTTGTAATCCTAGCAACTATTTCAGAAATAGTTGGTTTCTAAATTTAGTGATTCTATAATAACATTTCCACCTATTATGAAAGACATAACGAAGGACAAAAAAACAGTATAAATTCAAATTTTTTTAGAAATAATTCCATTTTACTACCATGCATTTTTAGATTATAAAATAATATCCATAAACTATTATGTCAATCAAAATGTTCTTGTGATATTTTGAATTTTTCACGTTTTTGTTGCCTTGAGTTCTTTTATATGATAATAGCACTTCAGTCTTAGCATTTTACAAAGTTCTTTATATACATTTATTTCATTTGATTCAATGTAGCATGAACTCTAATAGATCTTAACAAGATGTCAATCATACACTTATAAAATGCCTGCCCTGAACTAGACACTGGAGATACAAATAAATGAAACTGTCCTCTCCCTCAAGGAGGGGAGAAAACATACAAATAAAAGAATATAGAGTAAATATAATGTCATTTTGGAAAGGAAGCACTAGGGGTCGGCAACGTATGGCTCTTGAGCCATATCTGGCTCCACCTCCCAACCTGCCAGTCCAAGCAGAGCCCCAGGATGTGTCCCGGGGGGCCTTCAGCCCCCCCCCCCCATATTCCAGCGCCTTCCGCTTCCATCCTCCTCTTTCCGCACACGTTTATGGCTCTCACCGCCAAAAAGGTTGCCGACCATTGCACCAGGTGATGTTGGGGAGGGAGGATTCAGGAGAAGTCTTGTACAGGTGATAGTGTTTGAACTCATCCCAATACCTTTATCTTCCTTGCCTCTGGGCTTTACTCAAGCATTTCCTCCTTTGTGATGCCTTCCTGGTTTTCCCCAATTATTAATACCTTATCCCTCTTCAAATTTTTACTTTGTATGTACTTAATTTCTTACAAGGTCTATTTTTTCAATAAAATGTAAGTTCCTTGAGGACAGAGACTTCCTTTTACATCTGATACTTTTATAACAATGTCATTCACATGTTAGGAACTTAGTAAATATTTGTTGAACTGAATTGCTTTTAATTTCTTGTCACAATCTCTTCCACGTATGTAATTTCCTATTTTATATTACTATCACCTCAGTTACTTCAGGACAGTTCAGAAGGAAATCTTTTAAAATTCATTTGATTGCTTCCCTTGTCCTAAGGAACATGAGAACTGCTTTGCCTATGCTAACACCTTGTATCTAAGAGTGGAATCTCTTATTCCTTCCTCCCAGTCATCCAAAGTAAAGAGAAATAGGGCAGTATTTGTTTCTCAAAAGTGAATTTCATTTGAATATCCCTATCCTTACATTAGGAATTGGCTTAAGCCTTATTCCAAGAGCTTTAAAAAGTAAGCTTCCATAGGAAAAAAGATAACCAGCATGCTTTATTTGGGAGAACATTCTCTTTGGAAATGTATTTCTCCCCCTTTCAGAAATATAAATCCCAAACAGATAAACAGAATTCCTACCAAATTAGTGCTACCTGGTGCAAGTGGGTAAACTTCCTTCTGGGAAGAATTTATTTTGTCGCTGGAGATGTTATACTGAATGGCAGCTTCTTTGATCTCAAGTGTGGAGATTAGCTGATCAAGCCAATTTGGAAAGGATCCAAGAATCTGTCTGCTTTACCAACAGGGTGCCAGAGTCAACAGAATTCATAATTATTAAAAAGTACAAATCTTCTCTTTTGAAACAGTTGGGATACATATAGATTCTTAGAAGAATAGTTTATGCCAGTGGTTCCCAAACTTTTTTGGCCTACTGCCCCCTTTCCAGAAAAAATATTACTTAGCCCCTGGAAATTAATTTTTTTAAATTTTATTATCAATTAATAGGAAAGACAAATGCACCTGTGTCCATCACCGCCCCCCCTGGATCGCTGCAGCACCCACCAGGGGGCAGTGGCACCCACTTTGGGAATCACTGGTTTATGCTTATTCAGAGTTCCAATAACTTTTAAACTAGATGGTAAGGGCTAGGATTTTTCTGTACCTAGAAACAGATATGTGAAGGTATTTTCAGCCTATGCTTAAAAGATCATTTAAGTCATTCTCCCAAACATATGTTCACATTCTCGAAAGAATTACACATTAATTTTTGATTCATATGATTGTGAGAATATATTTTCTAGAAACAAATATGGGATTTCAATTTATAAACAATGAATTCACACCAATTGAACTGAGGAATTCCTCAAAGATGTTCCCTTTTTGGTGTGTGTTCATTTTAAAATGATAGGCTTTGTAAATGATTTGGGGGGGGTTGTAATCAAGTATTCAAAATAACAGAATAATAAGGAACAGATTCTTATATTCAGTCTTAAAAATATTCTGTTTTTTTTTTATTTCAAATGCAAGCCATTTCTAAGAGTTTCATGGCAAAAAAAAAAAAAAAAAAAGAAGAAGAAGAAGATCCGGTAATAGAATAATACAATTGATTGCATATAGATGGTGATAGATAGACTGGTTTGTTGGGAAGAGCACCAAAGTAAAAATTAGATTGACCCAACTTCTTCTGGACCTCATAACTTGATCAGGGTTTTTTCTTAATTTTATAAAATTTTATTGATATCTTTTGTTTTGACACAGCTGATGTTTCCCAAGAAACACCAAAGCAAAACCCCCACAACATACATTCCATCCAATGGTCTGAGTAAGAATGATGGTACATTTCACGTTTGAAGAGCAGAAAGGAAGGATATTTCCTTTAATTTTGATAATACTAACATGAGCTATATTTGGCCTGTGTTTTGTTGTTTCTTAGTGCTATCTTTCTTTATATTGTTATCATCACTGTGTATATTGTTCTTTAGGTTTTCTTTTCCTCTTTTTATTTAAAAAATATTTTATTGATTGTTTACATTGCTATAACTTCCTCCCTTTTTCTTTACTAATAGAACTCTTCATTGTAAAAAGAAGTATATATAAACTAAAGAAAACGAACACATTGTCTATATCTGACGACATATTACCATACTTCTCACCCATAGTCTATCAACTCTGCTGAAAGGAACAACATCCTGTGGTCAATGCACTGATCAAGTTATGAGGTCCAGAAAAAGTTGGGTCAATCTTATTTTTACTAATCCTTTGATTACTTGTCAGAAGAATATCTCTCATATGATGCTGTCAGCTCTTTATAGATTTTGGATGTTAAGTATTTTATTATAAAATATTTTCACTCCCATTTCCAGAGGAAATATTACACATAAAGTTTGGAAATTTGTCATGAAAATATGGTGATATTAATAAGAATCACATTAGGAAATGAGTAAAGGGCGCAATTCAGGATTGATTCTTAAAAAGTAGAAGAAGAATAAAATTATTTCCCATGTTAGCCATATGCAACAGATCCTGAACCAGACCAGTTATTTATCTTTGCTTTCTACATTTCCTTTAGATACATGTTCTTGACTGGCAGTCCATGAACTTGTTTGTTTGTTTGTTTTAACATATTGATAACCATATCTCAGTATAATTTGTTTCCTAGACCATAGGTATTTTATTTTATACATTTAAGAACGTTATTCTGAGAAGTGGTCCATAAGCTTCACTATACTGCTAAAAGGGTTCATTACACAAAAAAAGGTTAAGAATCTTGAATATAGGGAAACTTATTTAACCTCAGAATTAATTTTTAAATGCCAGAATTTGTGGCCTTTTTTCCTTTAAATTTCCTTTTCATCAGTGAGCAACAATATAATATGCTTTATAAATCTAGTGTGAAAATCTGACCCTGTTCTGCTAGAACTTTATTTAGAATTTGTCAATGAAGTTGTCCTACTTACTTTGTCTTCTATTTCCTGCTAGGAAATTTCAGTAGCAATTCAAATTATTTCAAATTTCTTATTCTTTTATTATTTTTTCAATTAATAAAAATCTAATTTTTCTCCCTCTTGCCTCCCCTTATTGGAAAAAGATAAAGAAAAATAAGTTTGTAACAAATATGCACAGTCAAACAAATCAAATTGCTGCATTGGTTATGTTTAAAAATATATGTCCCAGGGGCAGCTGGGTAGTCTAGTGGATTGAGAGCCAGGCCTGGAAAAGAGAGATCTTGGATTCAAATATGGCCTCAATACTTCTTAGCTGTGTGACCCTGGGTAAGTCATTTACCCAACCTTTACCTAGCCTTTGCTGCTCTTCTGTCTTGGAAACAATATTTAGTATCCAAAACCAAGGTAAAGGTTAAAAAAAGAATCAATACTAAGTATAAATTCCAAGGCAGAAAAGCAGTAAGGGATAGGCAATGGGAGTTAAGTTTCTTGCCCAAGGTCACAAAGCTAGGAAGTATCTGAGGTCAGATTTGAACTCAGGACCTCCCAACTCTAGGCCTGTCTCTCAGTCCATGGTCTGCTTAGTTGCCCCAGTAGTATTGACTCCTAGCTGGAAGGTAAGAGTTTAAATAAATAAATATATGTTTCATTCTATACACTGAATTCCTCCCTTCTGGAGGTAGGGAGCATGTTTCCCCATGAATTCTCTCCAATTGTGGTTCCAGTGTTGTTGTTTTTTTGTTGTTGTTTTAGAAAAAGTTAGTTTGGTTTGTTTTGTTTTACCAAAAACAAGTTTTGAATTTAAAAATTCGAAATCAGATTAATGAACTTGTTTCTTATTTGTTCCAATCCTGAAAAGATTCTGTGTAAGATAAAGAAGACTCTTCAGATATTGTCACTTGCTGGTACTGAGTAGCTATTATTGAGTTTGAACTTGATGCTAAACATTCTAAAGCACTCATGTGACATTTCAGCTTGAACATTTTTTCTGATAACATTATTAATGAAGAGCCATGCATATTGTGAATATTCAGCAAATACTTGCTAATTTTTTAAAGGATAATTATTAATATATAATAGATTTGACTGGTTTATGAATAAAATACTTAGGATAATAGTCATCTTTAGAAGAGAATCATAAATTCTTTAGATCCTAAAAATGCCATTTTAAAATCCTCTGACAGTAACTTTTTGTACTATTAGAGATAACCTAATCATTTTTAGCAGTATTATCTCTTCATAAGCACCTAGAGTTATTTAAAAATATGTAAATTCAAGGAATTTACTAGGATTCATAGCATTACAGATGTAGAGTTGTAAGCCACTTTAACAGAGATCTTGTTCAGTTCCTGCATTTTACAACTGAGAAACTGATGGCCAGAGAAATTGTTACTTATTCCAAGTCATGTTGATAGTAAGTGGAAAATCTGAGGTTTTAGTTCAGATCCTGTGACTCCAAGTGGAAGTAAAAAAATTCTATTAAAATACCCAGATTTACAGTGAATTTATTCACTTCATCAACAATGATCTATCTAGCCTCTGTAACATAATGGAAAATGTTTTCATTTTAAAATGTCTCAAAGAATGATTTTTTAAATTAAATAAGCCTTTTGAGTTCTATTCTTTGAGGAGTTTGATGTATTATTGGGTTTGTTTTTTGACAAGTTTCCAACATTACTAGTGGCTTCTTTCTAACTATACCTGTTATCTAGTATAGCAGGGTGATATTATTTGTTAAAAGATATTCAGAGTACTGTACTTTTTTATTCTAACTTTACCACTCCCACAGAATTTTTTTGAAAGGTCTACTAGTGACCCACTTCTCTTTTAGAGAAAGATTTACTCATTACACTAAACAAGACTAACCAGTGTTTAATTTGATATTCTATCTTTGATTATGAGGAGTACAAATGGTGAATTTTTATTTCTGAAATGGTTGCATTAGACATTGGCCAAGGTAATATTTTTTTTAGAAATGGTCCAGATTAGAGATATCAAACATGGAGCTGATGGGCCACAAAAAAATGCATCCTGAACAAGATTAAAATATAATTGAGAAAAATTTAACAAAATAAATAAAAATGCAACAAAACATAGGTAATGTTCATATTTCATTTTGTAAGTCAATGTGTTAGCAGGGATCCATATGTGCAGTTTAGTGACCCTGTTTATATTTGAGTTTGACACCACTGACCCAGATCATTTATTTTTAAGAAGAAAAAGCAATTAGGTTGTTTTGACTGAGGTAATTTATATCAATTTACTTAAGTCTTAGCTTAATTTTTCACTTTATTTCTTGTTACAAGTGTTAAAAGAGAAGCTGTAACTCATTTGACAACTTTATTAGATATGAAATGTATTACATTTGCAGTTGAAATAACTGCCAGATTCATTCATGAAGTACATATAGCCTAGGTCAGTTATATTCATCTTTTAAGTAGGTTCAGGTTTCTCTCTGTTTGAAACCAGCTATGATTAATTTGGACTTGATGTGCTTTGGAGAGCTGGAGGTTTCTAGAGTACCTGGGAGTCCTTCCTCCTGTCTAAATTGATCATGGATTTTGAACATGATTTAGTAGTTGGACTCTACAGGGCCTGTTATAAAGTCAGAATTTAATAAGCTTAAGGTTAACAAGAGATCAACTGCAGAGCAAACATGCAGGGAAAGATGAAAAGAAATAGAAAGATTATGGAATGAGTGTGAAAAGTTGGGATTTAATGGCAAAAAGGTCAAGCTTTAGGTAGTATAAGGTACAAGTACCCAATTAAGTGGATCAGAAAGATAAAAAGCTAGGTTTTAAAATAAGAGCGATGGGTTTAAGTGGTTAGTATTTTTGACTGGAGCTAAAAAATCATTTGAAAGAAGACTGGAGAATCAAATGAAACAAGAATAAAAGAGCATCAAACCAAAAGTCTTGCTTGCTTAGATTGCATTGTTTCTCTATTTCTGCTAAGAATGATCTGTAAGAACCATATGCCCTCTGATTGCACACATAAAAATCTATGTCAGATGGCTGACCATCTCAGGTGGGGGAAGAGCAGCAAAGGAGAGTCAGAAGAAAGGAGAGAATTTGGAACTCAAAACTTTTTTAAAAAAGAATGTTTTTAAAAATTGTATATCCTCCAATAAGAATTTGAATTATCTACAACTGAAACTTGTATTGATTCACTTCAGCACTTGGTTAAATGCTCAATTTGTGTAAGACCTTTGACACTTACTGACAGTTTTGCTCTGGGTAAATCATAAAAATTATAAATGGATTATTGATTTGCATCAGTAAAAGGAATTTCCACAGTTGGGAGTTCCTCGTAGATGAAACCACAAGTTTCAATATTTTAAAAAATGTGCAAAGCACTGCCCTAGGTTCTAGGAAAACAAAGACAAAAACAGGAAACACTCCCTCTCCTCAGAGAGTTTATGTTCTAGTTGGAGATCGAAGTACACATATAACTAAATATAAGACAATTTGAGGAAGGAAAGAGAAATGAAGGGAAGAGAAAAGGAATAAGCATTTATATAGTGTTATATTTTACAAACTAAAGTAAACATTAAATAATGTTATCAGATTAGAATTATTGAAAAAATGAAGTGATTTGCCTTTATAGTATTGTGAGATAGATACAGGACTTAAAATTTTGTGCTTTATAATAGTAAAAATAATAATTTCTATTTATGTAGTATTCTGTCATCACAAAGCACGTTCTTATATATGTTATCCTCATAACAACCTGTTATAAATAATAATAAATAAATAAAAATAAAACTCAGAGAATTTTTCATCTGTCAAGGGTTACACAACATAGTGGGAAAACTAGAATTTGAACTGATTGCAAGTCCAGGTTTTTGAGACTCTTCCACCTCCTCTGGGGGAAAGAACACTAGATTTGGAATCAGGATCTGGTTTTCTATCTCTACTCTGCCTCCTAATCAAGTTCTAAAATCTTGATACTTGGAAATATATAGAAATGCTGATGATTTATTTGCATTTATTTTGTATCCTGCAACTTTGCTAAAGTTGTTGATTATTTCTACTAGCTTTTTAATTGATTCTCTAGGATTTTTTAAGTAGACCATCATATCATCTGCAAAGAGTGATAGCTTAGTCTCCTCATTGCCTATTTTAATATCTTCAGTTTCTTTTTCTTCTCTAATTGTTACTGCTAGTGTTTCTGGTACAATGTTAAATAATAGAGGTGATAATGGGCATCCTTGTTTCACCTGATCTTATTGGGAAGGCTTCTAATTTATCCTCATTGCATATGATGCTTGTTGATGGTTTTAGATATATATTATTTATTATTTTCAGGAAAGGTCCTTCTATTCCTATATTTTCTAGTGTTTTCAATAGGAATAGGTGTTGTATTTTGTCAAAGGCTTTTTAAGCATCTATTGAGATAATCATGTGATTTTTGTTTGTTAGACTGTTGATATGGTCAATTATGAGGATGGTTTTCCTAATGTTGAACCATCCTTGCATTCCTGGTATAAATCCCACCTGATCATAATGAATAACCCTCGTGATCACTTGCTGGAGTCTTTTTGCTAGTATTCTATTTAAGATTTTTGCATCTGTGTTCATTAGGGAGATTGGTCTGAAGTTTTCTTTCTCTGTTTTTGGTCTGCCTGGCTTTGGAATCACCATATTTGTGTCATAAAAGGAATTTGGTAGGACTCCTTCTTTGTTTATTATGTCAAATAATTTGTATAGTACTGGGATTAGTTGTTCTTTGAATGTTTGTTAGAATTCACTTGTGAATCCATCAGGCCCTGATATATTTCCAACACATCACAGCAGCAAGAGGTAGAAAGAGAAACACCATTTAAAATCGCCCTAGACAATATAAAATACTTAGGAATCTATCTACCAAAACAAACACAGGAATTATACGAACACGACTACAAAACACTTTCCAGACATTTGAAACTAGACCTAAACAATTGGAAAAACATTGATTGCTCATGAGTAGGATGAGCTAACATAATAAAAATGACCATTCTACCCAAATTAATTTACTTATTTAGTGCCATACCTATCAAACTACCAAGAAACTTTTTTACTGAATTAGAAAAAACTATAACAGAGTTCATTTGGAAGAACAAAAGATCAAGAATATCAAGGGAAATAATGAAAAAGAAAATGTGAAGGAAGGTGGCCTAGCAGTACCAGATACTAAACTATACTATAAAGCAGTGGTCATCAAAACAATATGGTACTGGTTAAGAGACAGAAGGGAGGATCAATAGAATAGACTCGGGGTAAGTGACATCAGCAAGACAGTCTATGATAAACCCAAAGAGCCCAACTTTTGGGACAAAAATCCACTATTTGTCAAAAACTGCTGGGAAAATTGGAAAACAATATGGGAGAGATTAGGTTTAGATCAACATTTCAAACTCTACACCATGATAAATTCAGAGTGGGTGAATGACTTGAATATAAAGAAGGAAACTATAAGTAAATTAGGTGAGCACAGAATAGTATACTTGTCAGATCTCTGGGGAAGGAAAGATTTTTAAACCAAGCAAGAGTTAGAAAACGTTACAAAATGTAAAATAAATAATTTCGATTACATTAAATTAAAAAGGTTTTGTACAAACAAAAACAATGCAACTATAATCAGAAGGATAACAACAAACTGGGAAAAAAATCTTTGTAACAAAAAACTCTGACAAAGGTCTAATTACTCAAATATACAAGGAGCTAAATCAATTGTTCAAAAAATAAGCCATTCTTTAATTGATAAATGGGCAAGGGACATGAATAGGAAATTTTCAGATAAAGAAATCAAAACTATTAACAAGCACATGAAGTGTTCTAAATCTCTAATAATTAGATAAATGCAAATCAAAACAACTCTGAGGTATCACCTCACACCCAGCAGATTGGCTAAAATGACAACAGGGGAGAGTAATGAATGTTGGAGGGGATGTGGCAAAATTGGGATATTAATGCATTGCTGGTGGAGTTGTGAATTGATCCAACCATTCTGGCTGGCAATTTGGAACTATGCCCAAAGAGTCCTAAAAGAATGCCTGCCCTTTGATCCAGCCATACCATTGCTGGGTTTATACCCAAAGAGATCATAAGGAAAAAGACATATACAAAAATATTTATAGCTGCGCTCTTTGTGGTGGCAAAAAACTGAAATCTTGATACTTGATCATGTTCTATATCTTCATGTAATCTTTGTGAGGTCCTTAATAATATTATATTAATCTAACATTAACAAAGCCCTTTAGAATTATATTGCTTTCACATGGCTCCTCATTTAATCTTTATTCACCATAACCTTATGAGATAGGGTTGTATAAGTTGATTTATTCCTTTCCTTATGACTCTTTCCCAGCTCCAACTTGTGACCACCATTCCCTCCCCAATCTGTGTTGTCTCCTACTAGAATATAAGCTCCTTGAACAGAAGGACTGTTCACATTTGTAGTTTCAGTGCTTAACATAGTACTTGGCAAAGTGCTAATAAAGACTTTAATAAGTGCTTAACATAGACTTTTTCATTCATTTTACAGATGAAGAAACCACAGGCAAATGATAACACTAATAGATAACAGAGTAAGTCGATAGTGGAACTAAAATTTGACCCCACATCAATAAGTCAATCAACTTTCATTAAGTATCCCTCTTCCCCCAGACTCCAGGGATATAAAGAAGGAAACAGTATTTGAGCTGAACTTTCAATGCTGCCAGGGATTCCAAAGAGGTAAAGAGGAGGAAGAGCATTCCAGATAGCCTTTGCAAAGAAGGAGGGAGATGGAATGCCATGACCAGGGAATAGCATCTAGACTAGTTTGGCTGGATGCTAGATTGTGTGAGGGAGAATAAATAATGTGTAATCTGCCTAGAAGTATGAGCTGTACTCAGATCATGAAAGATTTTAAATGCCAAACAGAGTTTAAAAGGGGGCAGCTGGATAGCTCAGTGGATTGAGAACCAGGCCTAGAGACAGGAGGTCCTAGGTTCAAATCTGGCCTCAGACACTTCCCAGCTGTGTGGCCCTGGGCAAGTCACTTGACCCTCATTGCCTCGCCCTTACACTCTTCTGCCTTGGAGCCAATACACAGTATTGATTCCAAGATGGAAGATAAGGGTTTAAAAATATATTTATTTTATTTATATAAATATATAAATATAATAATATAAATATATAATATTTATATCATATAAAATATTTAAATAATATATGTTAAAAATATTTTTTCTCTTAAAAGTAGTAAAGAATTACTGAAGCCTTTTAAGCATAGGATACATTTTTAATTGAAAAGGAAAGACTCTGAATACAGTGTCTAGGAGAGAAGTGATAAGGACTTGGACTAAGGAGGTTATGGTGTGAATAGAGGAGAGGAATGAGGGTAGGGAATAAACCTTCATTAAGGGCCTGCTGAGTGCTAGGCACTATGTAAAACGTTTTACAAATATTATTTCATTTTATCCTCAACACCTTAGGAGATAGGTGCTATTATTATCAATTTTATTTTGCAATTGAGGAAGCTGAATCAGAGAGTGACTTGACCAAAGTTACACAGCCACACAGAATCTGAGGTGAGGTTTGAGCTTATTTTACTGACTCCAGGCCAGTGCTCTATCCATTTAGCTATCTAACTACTTCTAAGAGATTATTTTTGAGGTGGTATCTACAGGACTTCCCCACTAGACCAAAGGTCTGTTTGCTGGTCTTTATACTTTTCCTTAACTCAGAAATTCACGTTTCCTAATCCTGGAATAATTGATGTTAAAAGACATTGACATTTTTACTTTGAATGAAAACATCATATTCATTTTGTCACTGAGTTAGGATTTCATAGGATGAATTGCTTTTTTTTTAAGCCTATATTGATAAGTCTCTACTCTCAGTATTACTTATCCCCTCAAACTAGTTCTAGTTTGAATCTTAATGTAATTGTCCATGTTCCTCTCAAAGGTTTTTATTAAAATAATTACTAGAATTTAGTTCACATGAACAGAAAGGGATTTGAAAAATGTAAATTGAAAACATTAGGATATTTGGGCTGCTAGGTTAACCAAAATGTTAGGAAAGTAGTCAGATCTAAGGAACTTAGGCAAGGGATTAAAGATTTTATATGATTTGTGTATGGCATATTAAATAAAACAACTTGGTTTTCAAATTAAAAGTTTATATTGTTTGCATTTGTATTACTTAACAGTTATGCTGGACCTTCCAATAGGTCTCAACTTTTCCTAACAAATATTTTTTCCAGCAGTTAAGGATAGGGACTTGACCTGTCACTTTATTGATATATTTTTACACCTTACTTTTTCTTACACAGGTATATTCTTATACCTTGATTTTTGAACCAGTGACTGGCCTTGTAGCTATTCCTCCCATGAGACACTCCATCTCCTTATTCTAGGCAGTTTACTAGCTGCATGCTGTACCTGGAATTCTCTTCCCATTCATTTCTATCTTCCTGACTTCCTTTAAGTTCTAGCTAAAATTCCACTTCTGACAGGAACCTTTGCCTGATTTCCCTTAGTATTAGTGCCTTCCTTCTGCTTTTTTATCTTCAATTTATTCTGTATATATAATTTCTTTTTTGTACATAGCTGTTTACATGTTATCTCCCTCATTTGATTGTGAGCTCCTTGAGTCCTTGAGAACAAGGACTTTTCCCCTCTTTTTATTGTTTAGCCCAGCATATAGTAAATGCTTAATGACAGTTGGATACAGAAATACATTTCACTCAACAGGGAAATAAGAGGAAAAAGAGAGAAGAGAGGAGAAAGAATTAGAGGAAGAATAAATTAAAGGATGGATTAGTCCTAAGCCAAACAAACTCTTAAGGATATACAAAAATATTTATAGCTCATTGTCAAAGTTACATAGAGCTAGAAGTTACGTGACTTGCCCTGAGTTGCGTATCTAGTATATATCAGAAGTTGGATTTGAACATAGATCTTCCAGGTTCAAAGACCAGATCTTTGTTCCCTACACCTTCTTGGCTCTTTTTTCCTAGAAGTTATTTTACCAAAATTTTCTTACGCCGCTTAACTAATTTTATATTTAAAAATAGCATACTATTTAATGTGATTTGTGTAAATAGCTATAGTAGGGTTAAATGAAGTAATATGTATCAAAACACTTTAAAAATCATGGAGCATTACATAAATATGAAAGAGTAACATCATGTGAGTTACATTACGTTACAAAAAAACAGAAATCTTTCCCATTGTTAACGCCTAGAAATCTTTTTTGGCATGTCTTGCTAAGTATCTTGTAATGGTTAGTAATATTCTTTGAGTAGGAATATTTGATGCATGTGGGTAGTGTATAGGAATCTGTTTATACCAAGTGTTAGTCCAAATCCCCTATTACAGATGCAAATTTGAAATAGAAAAGAAAATGGAGACACAATTAGCTATGACACTAAGGCTTAATATCTCTTCAATGATTTCATTTTATAGATAAAAAAAGAATTTTGGGGGACATGTATTAGTTCAAGTAAGATATAAATTAGGGCATACATTTAATAAAGATCATAAATTAAAGAAATTATATAATCTGAAAATTTTTCTAGCACCTTTCTTGCAAGGTGCAGAGAGTTTCCTGTGTATTCTCTTTTGTTCCTGTTCCTCATGATGTTTTCACCTTATTATCTTTATTCCTTTCTTTTAACATTTCTTCTCACTTTTTGTATCTCTCCAAAGAAGCAATGCTCTGCACGTTTAGTTGTCTGCCATTACAGTTTCTTTCTTGACAGCATATTCCCTCTATTTTCACTCTCTATTCTTTTCTAAAACTGATTTATATTGAAACTGGAATCTTTCCAGAAATTTCCAAATATTTTGACTCTTTATTTTTCATGTCTTCCCATGTCATCCATCTTTGTGTCACTTTTCTCTGGGTACTACTCTCTTTGTAGTGTGCAAGAAAGTACTCTTTACTAAAAATTACTTTCTTTTCTTATCTGGACTCCCCTGGCACAAAATTGTCCTGACTATTTTGCATTAATATCATTAAAATATATCATATCCAAAACTCCACAGTAAATTTATTAAGCTAGTTACCCATTTTTAAGCAACTACCTGTGACTCCTGTAACATTACTTCACCTTAACATCGTGTTTTTCTGGAATTAGTTAAGGTGAGTTCAGGCGAGTTATGCTGGTACTTTTTATGGAACATAGATGTTAATTAATCTTATTTTCCTTCTATTTTTCAGCTAGTATTTGGCTTTCTTTTCCTTAGCTACCTCCTGAAATTGTTTTCAGGGACCACTTAATCTAAGGATTCTTAACTTGGGATCCATGAATATCTAGAGTTTCTGTGGATGGATTTTAGGGGGGGGCTGTGATCTTCTCTGGGAAAAAATTAACTCATTTTTATCTTTATATAATTTTGTTTCCTTTGTAGTCCTATGTACTTTATTGTATGCATTTTAAAACTTTCTTCTGAGGAGGATGGGGCTCCATCGCCTTCACCAGACTGTCAAAAGGAACCATAACCGGAAAAAAATTAAGAACCCCTGATATTAACCTCATCTATTTCCATTGCTGGCAACCGTCTTATTGGGGAACAGAAACCTAGGCTACCTCAAGATTCAATCTCTTCTAAAAGTGTTTCACAGTATTCAAAAGCCAGAATCAGACCCAAGTCTCCTCATGGAGGCCTGCCCCACTCTTTACTCTATTGTCTTAAATGTAGCTTTCTCTCTCAATCCCTGATGCTTTTTGATTTTGGAGTAGTATGTAGATGTCTTGTGATCTTCAGTTAGCAGGCCAGGATAGGATACCACTTATATGCTATTAAATAGCCACTATTAAACCAGAAGGTTTGATCTGATTATTTTAATTCATATTCTTGGCAATTTGGAATTTTTTGAATGGCTTCAAATATAGTTAATAAGATACAATTAAATTGACTATTAAGTTATTCCCAAACCATAGTTTGGTACGACACCCTTATTCTGGCAACAAAGAGAATTATTTCTGGTTTTCTTAACTGTTTCTCATTCTCCTTGTAGTTTTAAAATCTGTTTTCTAATGGCGTTTTTAATCTCACAGATGCTGATTTGACAGTGACAGAACCCAGCAGCTCTGATAGCCGTGGGGAGAGAGCTGACCTCTATGCAAATGCTGATGAGACCCTCCTTGGAGGAGAAGCTAGCTACCTGTCTCAGCCCCTCACCCCAGAGAAGGAAGATGCACTTCACCAGGCTACAGCTGTTGCTAATTTACGTGCGGCTCTCATGAGTAAGAACAGCTTGCTGTCTCTCAAAGCTGATATGCTAGGAGATGATAGCTCTCTGCTGTTTGAATACTTGCCGAAAGGCACACATTCATTATCTCGTAAGTTTATATATATTTTTTCTTATTCTCCTTTGTTTTTGTTTTTGAAATCTGTATTAAAAATCTAAAGGGAGATAAGGCAATAATCTTAAGTTACGTCATATTTGATTAAATTCCATATGCTGTTTGATGGTGAACACTCTTATATTCCTTCTGAGGTCAAGATTAAGTAGTTAATTCCATATGTTTAGATGTTGGGTTTTTAAATAATGTCATAGGAGAAAGCTTATGTATTGAAGACTGATGGCAAAAACTATATCTTAATTTTTTAAAGGGAGAAGTTTGGCTGATATTTCACTTACCAAAAAGGACATTAATTTCTGTGGACTAATTATTTTGAAATTTAGTAATATTTAAAATATTTCAAACACAGGTCCAAGAGCTCCTGTCAAAACTTGTCAAAAATTTGGCTAGGCATAAAAATATAATAAACTACTTTGGAAAACTTTGGCATTCTAGGAAATTTAGAGAAATTATATAGATATAATAGAATATAGATTCTAAAAGGATTTGTGCTCCCTCTGCTGGCTCTCTGATGCTGACAATTTGTTCTGATTCTGCTACAATATGAGAGAATCATTGGAAAGCAGTTTTAAAATAGAACCAATGAGAAGTGCTAAGTATTTATATCAGCAATTTTATTTCAGCGGAGAATTCTGGTTATGAATAAGTTATGTAAAAGATTTTTTTAAAAATCTGCTTGACTTAAATGTGTTAAGTTGAACTCTGGATATACATAAGAATTAATAAACTACTCTGAGAAATTATGAGAATTCAGGGCAATATTACTTGATTGAGTAACATTGATGTTATGAGGGAATTTATTCTCTGGTTTTCTATCAGTGGTTTGCATATTTTAAAACAGATCATCCACTCTTACAGTATTTGTTGAGAAATTCAAGTGAAGACCATTTAGATGATGAGGGAGGATTGCACTATCCTACATGCATTATCTTCCATAAGATCTCACTCACTTTGGGATAACTAATTCCTTCCTTGTTGTGATGTTTTTAAAGCACTAAATTGGTAGAATGGAATAGCTGCCTCTGAATAAGTCTCTACTTTCTCCAATGTCAGAGTTTTCTAAAGGTTTTTATGGCATCATGTGTAAAGTAAGTTTTTAAAAATGGCATTGCTCAGAAAAATGAACTCTATATTTCAGCACTCTTGTATCCTTTTTTTACATTTGGTTTATGGGCATTAAGTTGCTACATGGCAAGGAGGGAAATGAGAAAGAATAAGGTTTTTTTAATGTGTCTAGTTGTTCATTAGATGGAGAAAGGTATGTGATTAAATGTGCTCAGCACTAAGAAAGGAGATCAGAATATGTTATTGTTTAATTTATAAAGACTACTTGGATCAGTTTAAATGTATCTGATATACTCATATCTGCTCACTATAAGGAAGGGGAGGATGCCTGAAGTCTTGGGCTTCTAGCTATACCTTACAAAATAAGGGTAACTTTCTAACTTTATTTTATGAATAAAATTTTATGACATTTATGACATAGATGTGACTTTTTTCATTGGAATAATGGAGGTTGAAGAAAAGATTACTAATCAATTTTACCTTGAAGGTTCTAATAATGTATTTGTTTTAATTTTCACTAAAAGGAGTATAGAATTTTAAATTTCCCTCCAACTTTGTTTTTTTTTTTAAGTAAGACTAAAGGATTCTTGTTTTGAATTTTTAGTTTGGGGATATTAAAGAAAATCATTTTGTAACTCTGGATAAAGAATTGGGAAGTCATCTTTTTAAATATTTTCTTCCTAATTTATTTTATCATTATGATTTCTGCAATATGTTTATCATCAATGTTTGCCTTTTAAAGGATCCTGAATATTAGCAGTGATTCAAGAAGGTGGGTAGAATGTATTCCAAGCATATAGAATCTCTAAATAGACTCCTACAAATAGAGCCATTTTAGGCTTGACATAAGCAAAAACTTTTTAGCTGAGGTGGGGTTGGTTGCCTCAGATAATGGTGGCTTCCCTCTCACTGGAGGTCTCACTTACAAGAAGCTAGAAAGAATTATTATAGAGGAGATTCCTGTACAAGTATGATTTGGACTAGATAATTCCTGAATCCCTTTCAACACTGAGAATCCTATGAGTTGGAGAGGTTTTATTTTTTTCTTTTGCCAGTGGGAAATATGGGATGTATTGGAGAACAGCAGAGAGGTTAAATAGTATGAGATAGTCTCCTGAAATGAAGGTAAGATTTTGATAACTTTAGAGATTTCCCTAGTTAATCCCACCAAACAGTTCAATTAGTATAAATAATTTTTTTCTTCAATATGATTTCTCTACAAATTTTTAATGACATCTTTTCTAAGAACTTAGTGGCATTTGATTTTAGACCATAGCATTAATTATGGTCTTTTAGACTCATTTTCATGTTGTTTTTTAATGATCTTGAGTTTTTTTATGTTTATATTTTTGTTTCTATCTTCCTTGGTAGATTGTAAATTTCTTAAGAAGTTGTCTTTATGTGTGTCCTCCATTGACTTAATACAGGGCCTTGCAGATAGTGTGCATTCAATAGACACTGATCAACTCTACCTTCTTCATCCTTTGGAAAGTTGGCATATTTGGATAGATTTATTTTCTTGATTAAATTAAAGTATAAGGGTCCCAAACTCATGATCAGGTAGTATTCTCAGCTTTTAGAACTTAAAATGTTTATTTCTATAAACATATAACTATGTTATAACTAGTCATTAGATTCTCAGATTCACCCACGAAAATCTACTTAATCAATAATATGATTGATCTTCTATACTAAGAGTATTGTCCATAGAACAGAAGACTACTTTAGCAGAAAAGAAAAAAGAAAAAGCTATTTTTAAATTAAAATTTAATATTTATTTTAGCATTTTTCTAAATTTTGAGTTCCAAATTCTTTCCTCATGCCCCTCCCTACCAATTTGAGAAGGTAACCAGTATATTAGTCATACATGTAAAATCATGTAAAACACATTTCCATATTAGCTATATCACAGAAGAGTAAGAAAAATAAAGTGTCAACATTATACTTCAGTCTTCACTCAGTTTATCCCTTCTCACACTGGAGTTTGATAGCATTTTTCATCACAAGTCCTTTGAAATTGTCTTGGATACTTGTATGGATCAGTGTAACTAAATCTTTCAGTGGAACATCATTACAATATTGTTAATGTGTACCATGATCTCCTGGATCTGCTCACTTCACTTTGCATCAATTTACATAAGTTTTTCTGAAACTATTTCCCTCTTCATTTCTTAATGTACAATAGTATTCCATTACAATCTTATTTGACAATTTGTTCAGCCATTCCCTAATTGATGGGCATCCCCTCAATTTCCAATTCTTTTCCACCACATAAAGAGCTGCTGTAAATATTTTTTATATATAGGTCCTTTTGTTTAAATCTCTTTGGGGTACAGACCTAATAGTTGTATTGCTGAGTCAAAGAGTGTTCACAATTTTATAACCCTTTGAGTATAGTTCCAAATTGTTCTTCAAAATGGTTAGACCAGTTCACAACTCCACTAACAGTTCGTTAGTTTTCCCATTTTCCCTCATCTCCTCCAGCATTTTTCATTTCTGACAGTTGCAAGGTGGTACCTCAGAGTTGTTTTAATTTGCCTTTCCTAATCAGTAATGATGTAGAGCATTTTAAAAATATGACTATAGATAGCTTTGGTTTCTTCTTCTGTAAACTACCTGTTCATATCCTTTGACCATTTACCAACTGGCAAATGGATCTTGTTTTGGCTCATATGTTTGACACATATTCCCTATATGAGAAGTGATGCCTTTATGAGAGAATCTTGCTGTAAATATTTTGATGTTGCTTCACTGCCTTTTATTCCATTTACTAAAATATATTTCCCCTGATTATCTGAAACAGATTTTCTTTACACTTTTCAGGTCTAGGAAAATCCTAGATAAAACTTGCTCACCACCCTCTCTGAAATCCCCCCCCCCACTTCTGTAACCTAGTGTCCTCTTCCCTTGGTACCAGTGACCTTATGCTACTTTAAAGTAGTACCTGCCAACACCTGTTTTATCCTCAAAAAATGCATCATCCTTCAACATTTATTAGGTCTCTTCTCCCTTCCCAATCTCTAATAACTAATATTACCTAAGTAATTTGAAGGGAAAAGTCTGATAAAATTATTATACATGTATAAATAACTAATAGCCCTACAACTTAGCACAGCTATTTGCATTTTTCAAGAAGATGAGTATTAACTCAAATTAATATTTAAGTGATAGAATTTCAAGGAGTCTAACGAAATGAGATAGAAAAAATTTAGGCAGTGTAATGAGTGAAACAGTTTGAAGTAGGGGAGCCACACAAATACACAGTACAGTTCTGCCTGAGTTTACCCTTATGATCAGTCCCTTCAAGTTATTTTTACAGTTTCTTTACATTCTCTGCTTCTGTTCTCAGAAATTCTCCAAAATATCCAAGTTTTTTCTTTATAACAATTCTCAGAAGTGTGTGTGACCAAAGGCAGCTCTTTATTTGTTATGTATAGTTCATTTGCAAATCAGAGACTACTGCCTGTAATGATTCCAAGATTTGGGGGGAGACATTCATATTAAACTTACTATCCTTTGAAAAAACATTTCCCCAAAAAATCTTAAATAAAGAGAGTATAATCAAATTTAAAAGATGGAAATAGTTAAAGTTCAGGAGAATCAGCTGCCTTTTCTTCAGAAAGCGCCATTTTACAGAAATATTTTCAGGGATTTTTATGTAGTTTTCTATAGTACAAACTATGATATTTACCAATAGAGTCTTGATATGCCTTTCAGCCTTCATTTAAATAATCATTGACTTGCCTTTTCTTTCTTCTTTTCTTCATAATTTTTTACATAGATTTCTAGAATCTTAGTATTAAAAGGAACCCAAAAGAGTTCATCTAGTCCAGTGGTTCCCAAACTTTTTTGGCCTACTGCCCCTTTCCAGAAAAAAATATTACTTAGCCCCATGGAAATTAATTTTTAAAAATTTTAATAGCAATTAATAGGAAAGATAAATGCACCTGTGGCCATCACCGCTCCCCTGGATCGCTGCAGCACCCACCAAGGGGTGGTAGTGTCCACTTTGGGAATCACTGATCTGGTCCAATCCATATCTGAGTAGGAAAGAGTTCTTTCTACATCCCTAACAAGTTATTATCCAATCTTTGCTTGATGACTCTAGTGAAAAAGTTCACTCTCTTCCATGGTAACCCATTCTGCTTTGAGATAGCCCTAGTTGTTAGGACATTTCTATTTATATAGGACAAAAATATTTCTTTCTGTAGCTTGTACTCATTGCTCCTGGTTCTACCCTCTGGTGCTAAATTGAACAAGTCTTGTCTTCAATGTGATAGTTCTTGAAATACTTTAAGATACCTATATCTTCTAACTCTTCTATTCTGCAGTTTAAATATCCCTCAGTCTTCTCATGTTACGTGATTTTGAGTCCCCCACATTGTTTGTTCTTCCTTTAATCATGATCTAGGGTCTTCCCTGAAAATATTAGAATTCTCCTTCCAGGGGATTCTTATGTTCTATGGAAACATAAAAATGTAGCTCATACAGGAAAAGTAATAGGGCTCTCAACTTTCTTGTAAGCATTCTGGCTAACAATACACTGAATGTATAACAGTCTTATTTAACATTAAAAATAAAGCTCATACAGAATAAAGAAAGGCCTAATCATAACTAGTTAAGACAACTTTCCTTCCCTTTCTGTTGGACCTAAAGTTTCTCCCAAGAAATTACTCCGTGGTTGACTCCCTACCCCCAAATAAAAAGAGGCATGCCCTTGAGATAACTAAAACATTAAGAGGTAGGGCTCTTCAATAAAGGAAAATAACTGAGGATGACTAGAAAGTCAAATCCTTTCCTCAAATTTGTATAGGCCATATAACTCTTCATAGAAGAGGCGGGCAAGATTTTGGATTGCTTAGCTATGTTGGAAAATGTATGTCTTTTTCTGCATTTTAAGTTAATCACCTCTCTTTCAGGAAGTGAGTGGTATGTTTCATCTTCATTCTCTTGGACTTAAGTTGTATCAGTGTTGTATTGATCTTAAATCTTCAAAGTTGTTTTCCTCTACAATGTTATCACTGTGTAAGTTGTTCTTCTAGTTCTCTTCACTTCATTCTTTATCAGTTCATGAAATGTCCCACTTTCCTCTGAAATTGTCCATTTCATCATTTCTTATGGTGTAATAAGAATCCTTTACATCCATATACACCAATTTGTTTAACTATTCCCCAACAGGAAGATACCCCCTAAGACTCCAATTTTTGACTACAATGAAAAGAGCTGCTATATTTTTGTCCATATGGATTCTTTTTCTCTTTCTTTTATGTCTTTGAGGGTATAGGCTTCGTGGGGGTATCCTGGGTCAAAGGGTGCGATTTGGTAACTTTCTGGGCCTACTCCCAAATTGCTTTGTAGTATGGAATTCTGATTCTAATAAAATTCACTAACTCATTTTCATTCATTTGACTTATAAACATGTCTTAGACCTCCTATTTTTTACAATTTAAGTTCTCCATTTATTTTCTGAAAAGGATTTGCCCTTCTCCTTCAATAACTGAGTTTTTAAAGTTGACCATCTGTTTTGCCAGCTAAATTATAAACTATACAGTAAAGTTTAATTTCAAAGTAGTCTGAGCATATATCAAATAATTTGTGTAATGTGTTAGTCTCCTTTGTCTCATGTGTATATTCCCTATAAGAGAAGAATTTTTTCCTCCAGAAATTGGCAGTTAAGAGTTGTTTTTTAATGCATTCTCCAAAGTATGGCATCATGCAAGATTTTAGTTTGTTTTCATGGTTGCTGTTATTATGGTTGGGCTGCAAGAAGCCGTTTCTTGGGTATATTCAGAATACAGCACTGTTTTTTTATTCTCATTACATTATGACTTTGGTGTTTGCTAATTTTGAGCTTTGTCATCTGTGGCTATTAATGCAATCTATATGTTATCAGTTTTTTTGAAGTGTACTGTGAAAAAGCATGAGGATTTTTCTCATTCAGGTTTAACATTAAATATTTTTGCTTCTAAAGACTTTGCTATTGATAGAAGTGATGTTAAATTTGGAAACATAAATAAATCTACTCTCCTCAGATGGTTGAATTTTGATTTATTTATCTTTTTCATATGTAGGATCAGCACAAAATTGTGGATAGAGATCTACTTTAAGAGTCAAAAAGGATCTTTAAGTCTTGCCTCTGACACATACTGTCTGTATAATCTTGGGAAAATCACTTCACCTTTCAATGATCAGTCAACTCTTTAAGACTTTAAGCTGAAAAGCAGCTGCTGATTTGCACTGATGGCAAGAGTTTCCTCATCAAGAATTTCCTACCCTAAAAATCACAGTTCCAGGCAGAAAAAAGAAATTTTGTCATCATTGGAGGTGGGGGAAGGGTTATGTCCTTTAAAGCATTTTACTATTACATTGCATTTTAATGACAACTTCCTGAGCAACTGTGTATTAGGAAAATGTCTATATTATATTAGATCAATAAATTATGCAGCCCTGTTAAAGATCATTATTTTTACATTTAAAAATTAAAGTGTTTTCAATAATGAATTTGTTGCTTCTTAAAATATTAGTGTGTGGCATTGATAGGCATAGATAGAATTATCACCTACCGTAAAGGAGGATTCATTAAAATCCTAAACTACAAAGCAACCTTCCTTGTGGCTGCTTTTGGGCCAGTTTCTTATAAGCACAAGATTATAGATTTAGAATAAAAGGGACTTTAGAAGTAATCTGGACCATCTCCCTCATTTTACAGATAAGGAAACTGAAGCCAAGGGAGTGGAATGATTTTACCCTAGTAAGTAACAGAGATGGGATAAAAAAGTGAGTTCTCTCATTCCAAATTAAGAGCTTTTCCTGATGCTCCATTCATTAACAGTGCCAATGAGACTGAGGTAATAGATTCAGGTCCTATAAAGAGTGGGTACATTTGCTCCCTTATGTTTCCACACATTGCTGCCCAAATCCTGACCAGTCATTTTTTAAAATGTGCTATTGGTCATCAGGAGAAATGAGTGAAGAGTGTGGCCATCAGTTATATAGCATCTGTACTTTTTATATCACATGACTGATTTTCACATTGTCTGATTGCTTTTTGCCAACTTTTCCATGATTTATACTGGAGTTGTGGTGAGTATATTGCTTAGATTTTGCCAGTTTGTGATTCACCAGTGAGACTAGATGTGGTGGGTAATATTTTAAAGTATCTTGTGGCAAAGCAGTGGGAAAAAAATACAGTAAATTGGAGTTCTGGACTCTCTGGATTTAGGTTTTGGCTTTGCCACACTTCCTGCCTCTGTGACCTTGGATAAAGTATTTAGCTTCTCAGGCCCTTAGTTTCTTAATCTGCAAAAGAAGAGATTGCATTAGACAATATCAAATATCCCTTGATTTTGCAATTTAAGAAAGACAAATCCTTGTATTTATCTCAAAGTTCCACACTGTTGTTAGTTTTATTCAATTGTTTTTTAATTCCAGACAAAATAAAATTCATGAATCGGGTAAAAAAATAGTGTGGCTGTCTCAACACAAAGGCATTCTTACCACTGAAAAACCACCTCAGAGTATATTGTCCCTCTACCACATGTGGGTCATGGGTTAGGAATGTCATCTTCTTGTAGAAAAAGCACATCATTATATCTATATTTGTCTATTTTGGTTTATGTACAATTTTCTATCACAGATACATTAACATCCTCATTTAGTACACCAAGTATAAGAACTCGGTACTCCTTGGGCACTTTTGTATTTGACAAGATGCCCCATGAAACTTAAGAAAAGTTATTACAAACTGCTTGGTTAAAAGAATATAATTTATATTGCTAATCAGTAAAATAGATTAGTAAGGGAGATTATGAAACTTCTCTTCAGAATGTCTTTAAAAACGGAGTAGTTATCTGTGGTCAAGGATGAGTTAGATACATTACTCTTAATCAAGACTTGGAAATGCCTGAGTTCAATTCTGTGGGTCTGAATAGGAAACATCTTAACTTTTGCTATAGAAATGTATACATATGTATGTTCAACTTGACTTCTTATTAATAATATCAGAAACAATGAACTAACACACTGAAAGATCCTTCACTGTATATTCATCTATACAATGCCTTATGTTAACTACAAATGTAGAACTTGGCCCTCTATATAACTATTGTTTAAATTTATCTCCATTGTTTTGCCTCATCTTCTTTGAAAATGCCTTGTTATGACCTCCTATCCCTCTAAACCTGTGATTCCCAAAGTGGGCGCTACCGCCCCCTGGTGGGTGCTGCAGTGCTCCAGGAGGGCGGTGATGGCTATAGGTGCATTTATCTTTCCTATTAATTGCTATTAAAATGTAAAAAAAATTAATTTCCAGGGGGCTAAGTAATGTTTTTTTTTTTCTGGAAAGGGGGAGGTAGGCCAAAAAAGTTTGGGAACCACTGCAAACATTAGTCTTCCATTCCCTAGACTTAATCGATAATAATGTGATTTCTAGTCTAACAGAGTTTATTAGCATGAACAACATTCAACACATGGCTGTGCTTCACATTGTTATCATCACAACTATCATCCAGGACTAAGCACATTTGGCTTCGTATTGATATTTTTAATAGACCACTAAAAACAGTGGAGATATTATAGCATAGAGGAAAGAAGACACAACCACTAATCTTGATGCTTTACCTAGTAGGTTAATGTAATCAAGGCACATAAAGCATTTTTCTTGTTAAACCTCCCTAGTCCTAATGATTTTCTAGAGAGAGAAACAGATACATATGTGTGAGACAGTGTTATAGACAAAATAATGTCCATCTATACTAGCTTCATAAGATGAGAAGTATTATTGACTTTAAATATTTTCAGTTAGATAATGGTAAAGTATTATGACTAATGTCACTAATGGTACAGAACAATTGCATATTGGAGTTCTACTCTGAGTCATGCAGAGAATTTTTAGAAACTGCTGGAGTTTGGTTTTCTTGTGGGCAAGCATATTGACTAGGTTGTTGTAGCCAAAGGTTCATGGTGTACTTAATACAGTAATTGAAAGCAACAATAGATCATCAATCACTCCCCAACCCACTCTAAGAAGTTCTTAGACATTTGCCATTTATTTGACTTGATTTCCATGAACTGACATCCTGACCTTCAGAAGTTAATATTAAAGACATACGTTTAGCAGAAATATTCCAAATTATTACCTTTCTATTTCAAAATTATGAGTTCTATTAATGTATGTGTAGGGGTTACTTTATCTTGTTTGCCACAGTTTCTTCAACTGTAAAATGAGCTAGAGAAGGAAATGGCAAACCACTCCAGTATCTTCAAAAGGGGTCAGAAAGTCAGACAGAACTTCAAAACAACTAAATAACAACAACAAAAAGGGGTCATTTGAGGATCTTGTCATAAGTGTTAAGATCTAGGCATATTAAGAAATCTCTAAGACTAAGAACAATAGTTTGGTTTTATGTAACAAACTAAACATCCCCAGTGAATAAAGTATGCCCTAAGAAACTGAATGCAAGCTTTTGGAGGTCTTTAGATAATTTTGTGTTGGGTAGGTTTTGTGGAGTATTTCTGGGACAACATAGACAAGAACCACAAAAGTTGAGATGGGCCCCTGAGCAGCAAAATTAACCATATTCATGAAAAGTTGCAGATCCACAGCATATAGTGTGTGATTTATGCTAATACAAACTGGTATGATGTGAGGACAAAGGGTGGTGTTCTATCTGTGTGAACTCTCTGAAAAGTTATTAATTGGTTGAAAAAACTTTGACAGATTGAATTGCGGTTGGTTCGTGGATTCATTCTTTTTCAAAGCTGTTTTTCTAAGAGTAAGCAATTCCCAAAACATTTATAGGAGGTGTCTCTCAACTTGATTTGAATAATGTGCTTGACTTTTCTTGCCTTAGTTGGATATGAAAATATTCCAAGTTCTCTTTTATTCTGTAGAGGGAAAAATTTTCTAAAGGTATTATCAAGGATTTTTCATATCATTAGCATAATTCTAGATATAGTTGGTTGAGAAAACCAGCAAAGTAGTTATACCATTTGTATGTGTGTCAGGGGACCCTCCTCTCAATCTCCTTTTCCCCAAGACACCAAAAAAATAGCATGAGTATTTTAGAAATTATTTCTGGACAAAGTCCTTTTGGATGTGTAAGGAACAGATGTGTTTTTGTTTGTTTAGGGTTGGGAAGATTTTGTCCTTGTTACCATTTAAAAAATGAATCTAGAAATAATAGGTTTATACTAGTATCATAAAGCACTTTTCTGTACTACATAATTTGATAGACATCTCAGGGTACTTAAAACTGAATATCAGATGAACACATTTGAAATATTTTAAAAGGTAATTTTTCTAAAATCAAGAAAAAATAATTGTACTCGTGTTTTTCCAATGTTGTGCAACTTTCTGTGCTATAACTCTCTTTAGTGACCATTTTGCTGCTGTGAGAGAGAAACCCCCCAACCCAGACAACCTATGCAGAGACAACTGGCATTTTGGGTGGGCAAGCTGATTAAAGTAATCCAAAACCCCACCTCCAACAAAAACCCTGGCATCAGTGTACTGCTGTGCTCCCTCCCACTGAAAAGAAGATAAAACTACAAGTGCTCATTCAGTGCCTTTCAGGGCCTTTTTAAAAACCACCAGCTGGTGCTAGTTCACGTGGGTGAGACTCGTTTCCTGTGTTCCCCAGGGCCTGGCACCAACTTGAATCGTTCATGGGGCGAATTTGATAGCAAAGTGGAAGCATCATCTCCCCAGCTGCCTTCATCACACCTTTCCAATCAGAGCCCCCCTGGGATCTACCATTCTGGTGAAATGTCACCAGAAACTATGATCAAGGGAGAGATGCCTCCTTCAGCTCAGGTAAGAGTAAAAAGATAGCCATGGTTTTTAGCTTTGGGTTTCTTTTACAAGCTGAGTACAAACCAGCATATCTGGCTATATAGTTTTGGTATTTATCTGACTAGCAAATTTTAATTGCATAGCATACAAACATAGATTAAACAGATTAAAACCCAATTACTTGGATATGTTCCTTGAATGAATTTTAAAATAATGTCTTAAATTATGTTATCTTACTATTCATCTTAAACTCTCTTCACCTCCCTTTTCTGTATCTTAATTCAGGTTCTAGTAGAAAACAGCTACATTTCTGTATTTTTAATTGTTAACTAATAATTACCCTAATATTTAATATAAAGCTGAATTGATCCTTAATATTTGTGTAATTTTTAAATTTTGCATTGAACTTAAACTGAGGAGAAAGGTTCTTTCACTAATGTAAAATATCTGAGCTGTGGAATAATGGGTGATGTTGTAGATGAAAATCTCACCTCTTAAAAATGAATTATGATCAGATAGTTTAAGACATTTTTACAGAGACAGGATAGTTTTATGTTTTTAACAATCCATCTCTTATTTGTGATCTGTTGTATCCTGTGGAGAGGTTACCATCTGCCAGACCATGGCACAACACAAAGAGTGCTTTCATTTATAGGATAAATGTTAGAGCAGACACTTTCTGTAAAGGAACCTAAGAAGTATGAGTTTTATTATATTTATGTACCTTCTTAAAGGAAAAAATACCTTTTTTTTTTCAAACAAAGCTTAACATAATTTTGACCCGAAAAAAAAAAACCAATAGTTATGATCTAGACCTCTTCTTTAAATGCTCCTCAAAGCAAATAATAGTTTTGGTGGGAGACTTTTGCCTACTTGGTGTTTGATTCTTGTACGAGTTCTAAAATTAATTGTACTCTTTATTCGCAGGCCACCTGTAATGGGCTTTTCACCATGTGGCAACTGGACACTGACACAGGTAAATGAGAGGTCAGGATAAAATTCATATATTTCTACAATTCCATTTTATTGTATCCCGGGAGTTTCTAACTTATGTATTTCTGATTTTAGATCTAAGTACATCAAGATCCGAAGATGTCTGTTTAAACAGGAAAACCCTCTTTCTTGATCCTGGCTTGAATCAGAGAACACTGTGTGGCTTCTGTGGGAGGGTTCTGGCCAGTCCAGAAAAGCTAAGGGAGCACATCCAGAAACATGCCTTTTCCATGTTTCTCCCAGTTGACTTGACTGATTATTCTCGACCTCTCATCACTAGTTTGGCTGATAATGTACAGCCAGGTCAGCTTGACCGTTTCCAGTGCTCCAGGTGCCCAGCCAGCTTCACCTTGAAGTCCAATATGGATAGACATGAAAAAACAATTCACTGCAACCACAAGAAGATGCAGTGCTCTTGCTGCTTAAAGTTATTTCGGGACAAGACAGATCTGAACCGACACCTTTTATCAGTGCACTCAAGAGAACGTTCTTTTATGTGTCTCTTCTGTGGCAAGGGTTTTGGTACCCAGAAAAACCTTACCACTCATGTCAAAGTGTGCTACGTGGGCCCTTCCCAGGCAGTGACAGAAGAGCTTTCGGATGTCATAGAACCAGATGAGGAAAGTAATTGACTAACAAAACAATGTTAGAGGAAGTCAGAAAATAGCAAGTCTGGTGGGAGATGGACCTGAAGCTTGGCTTATTACTATTAAATGATTAGCCTTCCATTTTCCAAACTTACATTCAGCTGAACCAGGTTTACCATTAAGGGAAGACAATCAATGCCCACATGGTGGGTCAGGAGCTACTTTGGCTCCAGATGCCAGAATAAACCATCAGCTAGGATCTCTAGACAAGCTACTTTGTTATGGTTGGACACCTCTAGAAGGAACTGAGAATATGACATCAGCTGTAGAGAGGTGGAGCCCAGACCCTTTGATCTTTGTAATTAAAGTTCCATCATATTATGGAAAACCAGGAGAGTGGAATACAACCAAAGTGTATTGATTTTGTGAATGTATTTATACATGACATGCCCATTGTAGTTGAAGATATTATTGGCAATGATGTCTGATTTGTTATGACTAAGAAGACCTGTTAAGAACCAAAAGTCCTTCCCAAACTACTCATATCAGAATATTTCCAATAATTGTTTTGAATACCTCATGTTCTTTGGGTTCTGTGTTTTGTTAGCTATGGTTCTATTCAATCATTGTCTTGTTCATTTAAAACAAGAGTTGCATATCCATAGAGATTGGAAGGAGTCAGGGTAATGGCTCATATTTTGCTAAAAACAACTTTCACAATGCAAGGGGACCCTGGAAAAGAAGAAAGGAGAAGGTTAAAGGCAGTACAGATTAATGTGTGTATGTGCAGTAGAGGACATCATTTTCCAAGGGAATTAGGATACCATTAGACCCGGTTGTCTTTCCCCATTACTTATAAACTTCTCTTTTTCCCTCAGTTTCCCCTTCCAGTTCACATAATCAAGCTCTCTTCCTTTTTTTCTTCCCTCCTTCTTTAATCACCTTGCCTGGATCTTTGATGATAATAATAATAACTAGCATTTATATAGTGCTTTAAGATTTGTAAAGTGTTGTATATATTATCTTATTTAGTCCTCATAATAACCTTAAGTAGGTGCTTTAATTATCCCCATTTTATAGATGAGGAAACAGAGGCTGAGAAAGATTGTGACTTGCCCAGGATCTCACAGATAGTAAATGTCTGGCAAAAACTGAATTCCAGTTCCAACACTCTCACCCACCCCATCACCTAACTACACTGGCTGACCTTTCAAAAATGTGACCTTGGAGCCCAGATTTTTAATCTATGCCATGATTCCTGAGTTATCTAATCCATCCTATTTATATAATACTTGTTTTCTGAGCTCAGGTCTTTATGATAATTAATGGCACAAAAAGATTGCCTGAGAGCCATGAGAGAAAAGGGCCTGGCTTTTTTTTAAAGCAGGTTCTCTTCTTTGTGCCTCTGCAAGCAAGATCTCCTTTGTATATATTCCAGTTTATTACAATATACTACCAAAAATGACCATGGAGTAGTGGTCTTTTTGTATGTTGAATGATCGCCTATGGTCAATCTTTTTGTGGTTTAAAACTCCTTCCATGATTCAGATTAAATACCTTCAGGAATTTGAAGAGGGGGAAGCTTGATTTGTTTCTTATAGAGTTATTTTACCCCAGATGTTATAGATTGAAATCTGTTATAATTCTGTTATATATAAATCACATAACCCTGTTCTGAAGTATAAACTTGAGCATCCTCAGAGAAAACAAACTGTACTCCAAACAAGACAAATGGCACCAGTCAGTCTCTGATGACTTTAGAGGTTAAGACTTTTCCCTTTTTTATTCACATGCCAGTTTTTAAAGTAAGAGATCCAATTGTTATGAGGGTTGAGTGAGATGACAATTTGTAAGTGAAATTGCAAATCAGTTCCCAAACTGCTTTTCACCCTTACCAGATGAATTTTTCATTTCCATGTGGGATAATCTCCACATTGCTTAGGAATAGATGTATTGACTTTCTAAAATAGTTTGAAATTTTGTAGGCCAATTCTACACTAAAGATAAGAGTAGGTTCATGATGATGATGAGTAAAGGCAAAGATTTAAGGGAGGGATTCTATAAAGTTGATCTGTTATTCTGCCAAAACATTGGAATCACCCAACTCATAGAAATGAAGTCATATTAGTTATTTATCTTCTGTACTTCAGTTCTGCTGAATTTCTTATTCTAAGCTATTATGGTTTGGATTTTGACTTCAAAGAGAATCTATTTTTCAATATACTACTTGAATATTTGTTGGAAAGTAGAAAAGGGTTTTTTTCTCAGCATTAAGATAATATAATTTCAATTTATTTACTACTGCAAAATTTGTTTCATCTTATAATAGTAATACATGTCTATCACGTTTAGAAGCAGCATGATAGAATGAGAAGAATGTTGGCCTTAGACTAGGAGAACCTGGGTGTAATTCCCAGTTCTGCCACAGAATTCCTCTCTGACCTTGGACAAGGCACTTAATCTTTCTAGATCTCAGATTCCTCATCTGTGAAATAAGGAGGTTGGATTAGATTGCCTCTAAGATCCTTTAATTTTATATCTATGATTTAGTTTACAAAACACTTTACTCACAACAACTCCTGTACTCTGGGGAGCAGTCTCCATTGTATAAAGGAATCTCAGAGAATTTAAATAATTTGCCAGTAGTCATACAGCTACTAAATATCAGAACTGGAATAATAAAGTAATTTCCTTTTTAAAATCCACTGTTTTTGTCAAACTTGAATGGATACCTATTCTTCCTTGAGAGAAGTCTAAAGGGATAATAATAGTTCATATTGAGATTTTCATGCTTAACTTTTTAAAGTCTTCAATTTTTTTCTGGCATAAATTAATTACAATAGAAAGAGCTTTTATATTGAAGATGAAAGCATAATAATAATATAGCACCTTAAACTTTACTATGCTCTTTCTTTACAGTATCACCGTGAGGTAAAATGTAAATGTTACTATTCTCATTTTCTATATGAGGTAACTGAGTTACAAAAGAGATTAAATAACTTGTCTAGCATTATACATGGTAAGGATCAGAGGCAGCACTTAAATTCAAATCCTTTGATTCTGAAGACATGGTTTTTCAACTTCATCATACTGCCTCTCTAATGCAGATTTCATGGCCCAGTAGAAAAAGCACCAGACTCAACTGGGAGTCTGGAAACCTGGGTTTGAGTTCTAACTTAGCTACTAATCCATTATTTGCCCTCACTTAGCTTTTCTGGACTCTCATTCCCTTATTGCAAAGAGAAGGCTGAACTTCATGATCTTTAAGGTCCCTAAAGTTCTTTGACCTTTGGATTTTGATGACCAGTTGTCCATGAGTTGGTTTCGTATCAAATGATTTAGTAGGAGACAGAAATGAGTTACTTGTATTAACAAATATAGCAACAAAGGCCAATAAATAATAACTTGAGTGCATAACAGCTTACTTTAAAAATTGGAGCTGTATCCTCAGAATGTTTTTGTGAATGCCAAATAACCATGATTGAAGTTTTCCATTGGTATTTTGTAATACTTTGAGAAATCTTGAAGGTTCAGTTTCTTATAATTATAGTAAGCATAGTAAGATTAAAATCTTCAACTTGTAAAGTGTTTACCTAGAGGAAAAGATTGTAGAAATGATTCATCGATGCCTTGAAGTGTGCTAAGCAGGTAAATGTTTTCTTTTCACAGCAGCTCAAAACAAGTGTTAAATAGCACTTAGTTTTGGAGGGCTTGTTTGGCAGATTGTAGTTATTCCTTGCCTTTTATCGGAGATTCTTTAGGGCCGTTAACTTCTAATAGTGCCTTAAGTAATGATTCAGGGTTGACAATTTCATTCTAAAAGTGAGTAATATTGTGTGATGATGTGGCATCTCCAGCAGTCAGGTAGTTTGTTATAGTGGGAATGAGCAAAAATAGAGAGAACCTCCCTTCCCTCCAGTGGGTACCAGTTAAGTATAGAAATATGGCTGAGAATTTGGAGTACTTTTTTGCATAAAAATCCCAGGATCTGTAGTTGGGTTGGGGAAGGGGGTAACTAAGTGCATAGCTTTTGACAAGGATTGAATATATACTTTGACTTTGGCATGGACTACTAGAGCAATATTTGTAGATGCTTTCTAATTGTAGACAAATGTTATGATCAGACTTTCATTATATAAACTGATGCCAACCAAAATGTGCTGTTTTTATTATTGATTTGGAAAACTTGTGCTGAATGAGACTGAGAATTCTCTCTCTAAACAAAGATTTTTTAAAAATTTTCTACTGTGTCTAAATATTTGAGCTTATTGCACTACAATTTTGAGTATTAGAACTGGTCATTTAAAGACTTTTTAAAAAAATTCAATGAAATTCATCCTTATTTTGTATACCTTCATTGGTATTGCATTGTTTAGTATTCAAGGGTTATTCATTTTTGTTTATGAAAACAAAACTGTGATGCACAACTCTTTCTAAAATACATTGACTGTAAAATAACCTTTTAAAAGTGGTGCTAAATTATTTTTAAAATGCATAATCAGTTTTAAATTACCTCAATCATTGTGGTAATATTAGTTGAGAAAATTTTAAAAGACTTGTTTTTGGAATCCTTTGTAAAGTGCATGTTTTATATGAAGTATTTCTAATTTTTTTCAATGTAGAATTCTTAGGGAAGAAATGCTAAATTACCTCATTGCTAGACTTTATGCCAGATCAGTCAGTTAATCAACAAGTATTTGTTTACCTCAGAGGGCATGATCAATGATTACTTTCTAGGTGTCTGATGCGGCTACTTTTAGTGAATGATATTTATAATCATAATTTTGTTACAAAAAAAACACTACTAAGTTACAGATTTGTATCAGATTTGTATTACTTATGTTTAACATGGTCCTATTTTGTGAAATTCAGAAACCTAAAACATGCAATAATTTTAGAATATTTTTGTATTTTTGAGTATTTATAAAAAAATAGAAAAAGAAAATATGACTGTTCCCCTACCCCTGAAAGTCAATTTTAATAAAGTAACTAAAACTCATTCCCTTGTTTTGCTTTTTCCATCTGAAAATGGAAATTTTAGAATTTGTTGTATTAAATATTTTCTTTAGAGAACATGGTATTATACCTTTGGTCATCGAATTAAGCCCAACAAGATTGTAAGGTGGAAAGGGGAAGAAAAAGGAACATTTATTTTGCAGATTTTAACTCTGTAGAAGCATGAAATAAGAGTTAATGATTCTTGGTTCAGAGCATGAGATTGAATTTTTTTTTCCTTTGTGAATAATTGAGAAAAAAATGTGTTGGTGCTACTTCAAGGAAAGATCCACAGCCTCTTGAGTGACTGTGCACTGTTGTAGTGCAACTAATGTTCATTATACTGTCCTGGAAAGTTTGCAATTTAGTTAGATCATTTTTTCCCTCTGTACACTCTCCACTCTAATTCCAAGTGCAAACACACCACAAGGTGAATTGAATAGAATATTTATAGATTGTAGTCAGTCCATTGGATGATTCCTTTGATTTAATCTCTTTCTCAGAACTATAAGAATAAAATAATACCTACATAATAACATGCATGCCCACTTGTTCACTCTGTGATACCAAACTGTGGCTTGGCTACACTCATCTGCTGAAAAAGTGTGCTCCTTCTCTGTTGATTATTGAAAAACATTGACAATTTACCATCACTGAAGGCTAGAAAAGGTGGTACAATTATTCCTATTCTGTCTTGAGCGGCTGTACTTTCTATTAGTAGCAGTTTGGCTATAACAGATTACATATATATGCATATATGATTTGGATATGATATACTTCATTAAAACTACTTTGTTGGAGATAGGTGGGTGGCTCAGTGGATAGGGAACCAGGCCTTGGAGATAGGAGGTCCCGGGTTTAAATCTGGCCTCAGACACTTCTTAGCTGTGTGATCCTGGGCAAGTCACTTAACCCCCATTGCCTAGCCCTTACCACTCTTGCGCCTTAGAACCAATGTGTGGCATTGATTTTAAAACGGAAGGTAAGGGTTTAAAAAACAAAAAAGAAACAAAACCTACCTTGTCCCATCTCTGCTCTACCACAATGTGGTAGAACACACAGTGCTTTAGTACTGAATAGAAATCTGACAATGTAGGACTTTCTCTTGAGGAGTTTTAGAAGATGGAAGAGATGGTTCTTCATTGTTGCTTGCATTGATTGTCCATCTAATTTACACTAAACATATACCCTCCCAATCGCCATCCTCATCACTATGTGTTGCATAATAGCAAACTGGGCAATTTCTTGGGAGCTGTTTATTTGACTTTGATGAATTCAAACTAGTTCTCCCAAAGGAATTTGGGCTTATTTTGGAGAAGCTTGAGCCCATAAAAATGTGATTAATATTAAAGACCCCTTTAGGAAGCAAACAACTGGGTAAAAAAAACATGAAATGACTAAACTGCTTACTTTTCCTTTTAGATATCTTATAATGTTATAAATATCCCTAATGCTAACGAGTTATATTGACTTATGTTCACTTTGCCTCATATGCTTATAACTGGCTACTTTATCTAGATTGCCTGCTAATTGGTTCATGGTGAGCCACGGGAAATGCTAGAATACAGTGTGTTGTACAACCCATTGTTAGATCTCTCTCTCCTAGCTGGCTTGTGAATGATCATCAGACACAGATTTTAGTTTCATGCTGTTTAAACTTGCTGATGAGCTTCCTAAAGGGTATTGTTTAAGCGGATACAAAACAGGGCAACTTGATTATCTTGGTTTAATATGCGACAAGGTCTTGAGACAAAACACTCCACCTTTTGTTTAAGTAGTAGCATAAAATAAGTCATAGTTCACAGTTTTTTCTATATATTTGATCAAATGGCTTTCACAGGCAAGGAAGTGATAGTGCAAAGTACTGCCTAAAAAACAACTTAGTAGCTGTCGTGCATTAAACAATAGGGCAGCAAACATCTTTAGATACTATAATCTTCTTTTGTTGATGACTAGTGGCCAGGTCTCTAGGGTTAAAAGTACTAGAGCTATAAAAGTAGGCTATTAGAAATTTGTACACATGTGGCTTTGCCTGTGATGAAAGGCAATCATTTCTAGGTGGAAGAGAACTTTCATAAAGTCTAGGCTGCTAATGAGAGCCTATTAGAAGAGCAGAGGGTGCAGGGTGAGCAAAGTCTCATTTGTGCAGTTAAATTTTTTTTCCATAGCATTTGGCCCAGCAAGCCAACTTCCAATAAGAAGCAAGTTAGAACCCTGGGATTTTCAACTATAACAAATCTCTGGATTTCTCTTTTCAGTTCTTTTGAACAAAGATTCTATAGCACAGATATCTTGCTATATCTGTACAAAGGTGTAGTGGAACTTCTGCAGCTTATAGAATTACTCAGGTCCTTTGTTTTCTCTCCCTCATGATGCCTGTCTTTGGCCTAATCTTGTTTCTAAACTCCTAAACTAGAAAAAGAGACAGAGATAGGAAATGAAACTCAATCTAATCAATTCTGCTTCTATTTAGCAGGTTGGTTAACATTTTTGGTAGGTTTCAGAAATTACAGTATTGGCTAACAATATGCATTTTGGATTTCCCCAATTTTTTCTTGACCTGGATCCACTTCTTCCCCATTGCCACCAATGACCTGCTTAATTTGGAGATTATGTTAGCATTATTGCCTGTGCATTTCTGTCAAATAGCCTGAGATAATCATCCAAGGTAAAAAAAACTTTTAAAGGAGACATTAGGGGATGATGTCTCTAACAGTACTGCATGTTCTAATCCTACACAGCCTTGTCAGCACTGACTATGGGCCTTAGTCCTGGAGCGGAATTTGAACCCACAACCATCAGGCCCGGATGTGAGTATACACTGTGATCCACCTCCTAGTAGTAACTCCTCAAATATGAAAATGGATAGTCAGTAGTCCAAGATGCCTTACATAGAAATGAACATTTTTAAAATCAGCCCTGCCTCAACCACTCTCTTGCCCCTTCAAAAGAAAAAAAAAAATCTGCCATGTAATTTTGTAGAAATAACTTAGTTGATTAAGAAATAAGAAATGAGTTATTTCAAAATCAGTCTTTGCGGGGGGGGGGGGGGGGAGATGGTGCTAAGGAAAGTCGCACTGCTTGTGCTCAAGTGTTTACACTTGTTGAGTTAGCAGCTCATAATATTTCCAGGTGTTCTACCCAAACAGGCTTTGCATTCTCCTTTTTCCTCCAGCTTTGGAAATGTAACTGTGCAAAACCCAACTTGCCTATGAAGGCAGTATTCAGCATATACTGGACACTTTTCTTTACGCCTGTCAAACTGAGAGTAGTCAGGAAGTATGAATTGCCTTTGCCAATTGCTGTTTTAGACTGTGAGGTAGGTAGTTTCAAAGGACTACTTTCTGCATGGAGCAAACAGAACTCAAGAAAAAGGAGATATTTAGAGTTCTACTGGATTATATTTTCATTTAGTATCATACTTTTAAAGAGAGAAAAGTATTAGGGTAAATAAGATATGAACTTTGTACCTCTTAAATGTGTGTTTTATTTGGGTGAATATTTGGTGAATTAATAAGTATTAACCTATTTTATCTTCCCTTTATATTTATAATTTTTTAAACTTGTTTTGTCAGTCAGTAAACATTTATTAAGCATTTACTATGAGCTAGGCACTGTGCTTTGTGCTGGGGATGCAAATAGAAATAAATCAAAGACAGTTCCAGTCCTCAAGGAGATTAATGGGGGAAGATAACATACGAAAAGAAGCTGACAAGGGGGTGAAGAGGAAAAAGTACCTCAAGTGACATCAGGATGGATAGTTGGAAAGAAATCCAAAAATAGCGTACCTTCATAGATCATAGAGGGAAATGGCTAGGACCTGGTGCAAAATCCCCTTTTTAAATCAAGGCCCTAGAGCCTATGGCCTTGCCCTTCACTCAAAAGGTCCCATCAGAGGACCATAGGATACTGATGAGATGCGAGTACCAGGCAGATTCAATCTTGTAGCATAATGAGATTTTCCCAATGATGAGTTTCCTGGGAAAGAAAGACATGATGGAGATGTCAAAAGAGTCTAAAGGCAGTGCAACTGATGCTAAATGGGGAGAAAAACCATGCCAAGCCCCATGTGTAGCATGTTCATTCATTTTTATGTGCTCAGATACCAAAGGACTACATCAAAGCTACAGTTGTTTTTTTAATAGGGAAGAGAAGATAACTAGCACATGAGTTTTGGACCTCACCCTGAGGTTATTTAAATATACATCCATACCCCAAGATTCTTTGGGGATCCCATCCTGTTTTTTAAATGAAAATGCCACTTGCATTATAGAACATTCAGTAATAGATGCCTTAAAAATGATCATCTTTTGAATAGAGAAGCATATTCAGTTGTTAATTGACAAAGTATATAAAACTTGAACAACTGGAAGATTGGTTCGAGATGCTGTTTAGTCCTTTGAATCTGTCTTTTCTAGTCCATATGACTGTTTATAAACTCCTGTACAGAAATATGTATTCAAAGGCTCAGAGGCTCATCAGTTCCTAAGCATTGTTAACAATCCTGATTAGCCCTTGGGGCACAAAGACTACTTTAGGCTTATTTTATAGCAGTCTCCCCAAAGAGTCAGCCTCTGAGGAAGCAGAACTCTGGAGCTTCAGGCATTTCTATGTACAGGGCCAGGTTACGGTTTCTTCCTATCAGGACATGAACTCTAAGACCAGATCTAGACTGAAATTTCTGACTTCTGTATTGAGGTCAGCTATTTCTCAGAAGCTGAGCTCCTTTTTTCTTTTTTTTCCCCATAAGAAACTTGAAAGAAGTTGATTGATGAAAGCTGTTTCTGGGAAAAGAGACTTAAAGTTTATGATTGTTTATGATTGTTTGTCATAAGAACTAGAGACTTTACGGTACAAACATAAGGGAAATAAAGCCATTTTAACCTTCTGAATGAAAATTTAAATGGAGACTATTACAGGATTGAGGATTCACCTAATAACAGTAGTTCGAATATGAGAAGGATAATGTATTTGCTTTGGTTGCTATTTTTCAGTAAATGAATTCACGGTGATTAGAAAGAAGTTCAAGTGCCCATACTGCAGTTTCTCAGCTATGCACCAGTGTATCCTGAAGAGACATATGAGGTCCCACACAGGCGAGAGGCCTTACCCATGCGAGATCTGTGGGAAAAAATTTACCCGGCGGGAGCACATGAAGCGACACACACTGGTGAGTAGGGTGAGGCCGGTGGAGAGGTGGTTACCAGCACCCCCACCCCTCAACTTCCCACCCATCCCTGCTTCGGCCAGTCCTTTTTCCCCCTGCCCCTCCTTAAAATGGTCATCCAGTCCCAAACCCTCTTATTTTAGCTAAGAGAACTGAGGCCAGAGGCCTGCAGGGGTCCGAGGTAGCTGCGCCAGAACGTACATGCGCGCCTCCTGACACCAAGTTCGTTCTCCTGCATCACAGTCCGAGAGGAGCTCTTGAAGAGCCAGCAGCATCCGTCTTCCAGTAGCCAGACGGCTTACTCTGCTGTACAACGTTTTCATAAATGATTGCGCACATCACTTGGTTTTGCACCCATTCTTGACCTCTCTAATATTCTTGTCCCATTTATGACTCTTTTATACTCTTATCAGGTATTATCCTACACTAAATGAGCAATTAAGCCGCTCCTTTCTTGTACACGTGGCCTCCAGAAAGACCGCCTCCTTTTCAAGACACTGCAGTCCACATCCACTCAAACTGTAACTTATGAGCCTCCACAGTGGGCTTACTTTTATTAATCAGCCAAAGAGTACAATTAGTTCAAAGCAAAGGCATATAGTGAATAAAATAATATTAATAAAATAATAATAAAATAAAATAAGAATTGACTATTTTCTCCATAAAGTTGGAGTGCAGCCTTCCACAAATAACATGCCATCAGTGGGAAGATTATGGCAGGGCACTGAAGGGCTAACCTTTGTTCTTTCCCTCCCACCCCCCAGAAAAATTTCAGTCCCTGAAAATTAGATACCAGTGTTCTTGTGAACATATAATTCAGTGCTTAAAAAATGAGCATATAGCAGTTAAATAAGTTAACATATCCCATAATTACCAGAAACCACACAGTACAATGCACAGGTCAGTACCTAATTCAAGAGATTCACATTAAAGTTGCATGCAGATAGCCACAGTGTTTGCAACAAGCACATGATACTTTGCATATAATTGGTCATTTGTGACAGCATCACATATATAAGTCCTGGAGTACAAGTCTTATTCAGGACAGGACACAAAGCAGGAACAGCAGTGCATGCCCCACGATGCATGCTGATACACACCAATATAAACAATGGAGCAGACCCTAAGAGCAATGTGGGGGGCCTGGAAATATGCACACCCTGGAAATGTTCTTTATCTGGTGACACGAGTGACCCCTTCTCCTATTTTTCCCAAAGCATTATAAGTAAGCAGTCATTATCTAAAAAGGCCTAAAATTGCCCTTTTCCACTGCCCCTGAGGCTTGTAGATACCCCAAGCTGACGGTCATCATCTATTAGCCTGCTGACTTGCAGAGTTTCCCGTGCCCTAGACTTATCGTTGTCTCCAGGGTCCGCGCACTCTTTTCTTGAGGGGCCTGTTGGACGGAATCAGTAAGTTGGAGAGGGCAGGCTTCTGGGTTTGGCCCTTCCTTTCCGTCCCTTGCCCTTAGAACAGAGGTTCCTTCAGAGCCAGAATAAATTCTGTTGCGTTTCCTTGCTTTCTGGTAGGTAGTCAGCACTCGTTTTCTTTGTCTGAGCCATCATTCTTTGAGTTTTTATCCCATTCCAACTGTGTTTCTGTACCTGCTGGGTGGGCTTTTCTCACAGTGCCCTGACCCAGTCATAGCTGAGACAGTCCCGAGGGATCCTGACGCACCAGGGCCTTTTCCTGGGGCTGAGTAGCTCTTAGCGCTAAGGCGTCCTTGCTATTGTCTGTGACCCCTTCAAAGAACTTCCACCTCACGCTAAGGTAACCCCAATGTGGCTGATCCTCATTCAGTCCACAGATCCCGAGGCCCTCCCTAGGCTACAGAGGCATCTTTTATAAATGTCTCTTTTGGAGTAACCATGCTGTGAGAGTCACTTGAGATCCTCTATTCAGAATATTAGGATGAAAACGGAACCTTCATCTCCCAGGCACTTCTGCACAGAGTTCTTCAGGCTAGGTAGAAAAGAGGTCAGGCTTAGGATCTTCATTATCTGGGGTGATCTCTATCCCTGACCTGCTCCTAACTTCCTGAAGCCAGTCTACTCGCATTTACAACCCTGCTAGACCTTGCCCATTGGGACTGCTGTGAAGTGGGGCCCTAGGACACTTTGCCTTCTGCCTCTTGGGGGCTTCCAGATATCTTCCGGGCTTCCTATTGGCCTTCTAGAAATCCTGAGACACACTGCCTCCTGACTCCTTAGTAAGCTTCTGGATGCTGCTGGGACTCAGTACCACGGGGCACCTCCTGAGCTTGCATGGGAAAAGCCTTAGAACAGAGCAGCCCATGCCTTCCCCTCCCCTCTCCCCACCCCGTGCCTGCCCTGATCAGAGGTCATCTCCTAGAACACAGAAACTTGAGGGCCAGCCTTGAACCTTTCAGTCACCTACCTTTTTGGGTGGAACTGAAAATTATGCCTATTTCAACTCAATAGCATCCTCTTCTCTCAGTTCCTTTATTCCTTCATCCTGCTTCCAGTTCCAGCCTGGCCAGAATCCCAATCTAGTTTCCCCATACTTTACAGATGAAATTCTAATCCATAGAACCATAGAATGTTAGAATTAGGATTACATGAGATATCCAGTTAAACCAATACCTGAACAAAGATCCCTTTTTTGGAAATCAGTGGTGAAGGGGAACTTACTACTTCCAAGACACCCTGTTTCACTTTTGATTATCTATGAGTGTTTCCTTATATTGAGCAAAATCTGACTCTGTGGTATTACAGTTTGCAATATCCATTATTCCTAGTTCTGCCTTCTGGGGCCAAGCAGAGAAAATTTAATCCTTCTTCCACATGACAGCTTTTTAGATACTTAAAGAAAGCTATTTTGTTTTCCTTGATTCTTTTTTTTCTCAAAGCTAAATATCTCCAGTTTTCTTTCATCATTCTTCATATGGTGGAATTCTGAAGCGCATCTTCGTCATGGTCACCTTCCTCTGAACAGTTCTCTGGCACTTGAAGTCCTCCAGGAACTGGCTCTAAATCTACTTTTCCCACTTTTGTCACACTTCTCCACTTAATGCACTAGACATTCCAGCCTAGTTGGACTGTTGGCTATTCCCGCATCTTGTTCTGTCTTCTTTCATCTCTGTACATTTGTGTATGACATTTTTCATCTCTGAAATAGACTCTCTTCCAATTTCTGCCTTTTGAAATACTTCTTTTCCTTCAAAGTTCTATAACTCAGATAACACTTCTTCTACAAGGATTTCTTTGATTCCCTCAAGAGAAATGATCCCTCCTTCCTCCCAAGTTCTCATGCCTCTTTGTTTGACCTTATCTATGCACTATTAAAATTATAATTCTATTACAGTTATCTCTGTACATGTGTCATCTCTCTATTAAGTTGTAAGCTTCTTGAGGACTTACATGGACTATACATTTTGCCTTTGTAACCCCACTGCTCAACACAGTGCCCTTAAATGCAGTAGGCACTTAATAGCATCAAAAGAGATACACATTTAGACCCATGGGGAGTCTTTGAGGCTAGCTGGGCAAATCCCTTGATTTTACAGATGGGGAAACTGAGATTCATATAACCAGAGAGGTTAAATTGATCTGTCCCAACTCATATAGGAAGTACTGAGTGTTTGTTGGATTGAATTAATGGCTTATTCTTGTTTCTTGTGTGTAATTTTTTTTAAACCCTTACCTTCCATCTTGGAATCCATGCTAAGTGTCAGTTCCAAGGAAGAAGGGTGATAAGGTCTAGGCAATTGTTTAAACGAAAGTTTAAATGACTTGCCCAAAGCCATACAGCTAGGAAGTGTCTGAGACCAGATTTTAACCCAGGACCTCCTGTCTCTAGGTCTGCCTCTCAGCCCACTGGGCCACCCAACTGCCCCCAAAGTCATGTACTATTAAAGACATAGTGCTACCTTCAGACCAGATGCTTGGTAGAGTCTGAGTCTGACCAAGCTAAAGATGGAAGGAAGGCTACCCCTTCTGGTGTCTCTGGTTATAGTGGTAGCTGTGCCATGAAGTGATTACTAGAAATATTTATATGGATGATTGAAGTTGAAGATAACAAATGTATGATGAACTGAATTAAAGTGGAGAGTGATGCATTGGGCAGAAACAAAACCTGGTGTTCTTGGAGCTATACCTACACACAAGAGGATCATTCTCAGATAGATCTCAGGATCTTGGTGGCCTGCATGCTCAAAATAGGTGAACAGTATTATAATTGTTATTGAGTTTTCAGTGATGTCTGACTCTTCCTCACTCAATTTGAGGTTTTCAAGACAAAGATAATGGAGTGGTTTGTCATTTCCTTCTCTAGTTCATATTACAGATGAGGATACTGAAGCCAAGAGGGTTAAGTGACTTGCCCAGGGTCACATAACCTAGTAAGTGTATGATCAGATTTGAATTCAGAATGTAAAAATTTAAATGAATATATAATAATAACTTCAAATATTATATTTTATAATATTTATTAATAATCACTAGAAGTAAAGAAATAAAAGGGTAACAAAATGAAACCACATGCCAAGCTAATCTACCTGTTCAAAAGTCCCACATTTACAGCTGACCTCATTCCAAGAGAAGAGAGCTAGACACAGAAATCCACCAAATTGATCTCCTGTCTACATCAGCCTATAATGACAGGAAGTCAGTGGGCTCCTGGGTAATGTAGTTCTAAAGGTACAAAATTTCCAATTACACAAGGAAGATGCATCCCCCTGACTCCAGGCCTGGCATTCTATCCATTATGCCACCTAGTTGCCCCAGCAATGTTTATATAGCAGCCAAAAAAGCTAATGTGACCTTGGAGAACATTAAGAAAGATATAAGGAGCAGATTGGTGGCACAGTGGATAGAGAGCCAGGCCTGGATACAGGAGATCCTGGGTTCACATGTGGCCTCAGGAACTTCCTAGCTGTGTGACCCTGGACAAGTCACTTAAACAGAAAGTAAGGGGGAGTGGGGAGAAGACAGAGGCAGAGAGAATAAATTTGAATGCAGCACTAGGGAAGGATGTACTCAGCTGTTCTCAATACTGGTGAGACTGTCTCTGAAATCGTTCCGAATGCCACATTTTAGCAGGAATATTGATAATCAAGAGAACAGAATCTATAGGAGCATCTGGGATGTTGAAGATTCTGGCGGCCATTCCCCTTCAGGATCATTTGAAAAAAACACAGAAATGATTAGATGATTCGTGGGGAGCAGAGAAGCCTTAAGGAAGGGGAGTGATCATTGTCTTCAGGCATTTGAAGGCTCATCATAGAGAAGGAGAGCTTAGAGGACTTGGCAGTCAGAGGACAGATCTGTTAGCAGCGGATCATGGTGGTCCTCTCTCCAATACCTTCCTCGAATACTTACAAGGATGATTCTTTGGGGCCTTCCTTAAAGCCAGAGTTTATGAGGAGGCAGCAAGACGGCTTAGTGGATAGAGACTGGGCTTAAAGTCAGGAAGACCTGAATTCAAATCCAGCCTTCGGCACTCATTAGCTGTGTGTTTCTGGACAAGTCGCTTAACATCTGACTGCCTTGGGAATTTATAAACCAGAATCTCTGCCCAGAAAACTCCATGTGGGAACACAAAGAGTCAGACAGGACTGAGTAACAACCAGCAAATAGGACCTGAATGAGTCAGCCAGTAGACACAATCAGGTCAAAGCAAAAGTATTTGCTAAGTCCTTACAAAATACCCTTCTGGGGGGTCAGTCTCCTACACATGCATATGTGGAAAAGAGAGAACCCAAACTTGGGGTCAGTGGGAGCAAGGGGTGTGCAGAGGACACACCAGCAGCCAAGGTAGTTCACACCTCTGTTACTTACTGCCAGGCCCTCTTGTTTTCCCCTTTTCTCATGGGGTCCTCATCCTGCTCCCTTCCTGGATGAAGTCTTCCCGTTAAATAGGTCACTCAAATGGACTCCCAGAGTCTGTTCCTTTCAGAAGCCCAATTCTTGGCTCAGAGGGCTAGTTCTCTCTGGAATCCATCAGCTTTTTTTTTTAAACCCTTACCCCCATCTTAGAACGAATACTAAGTATCTGTTCAAAGGCAGAAGAGCAATTTGGAGTTAAGTGACTTTCCCAGGGTCACACAGCTAAGAAGTGTCTGAGGCCAGATTTGAAACCCAGACCCCATTTCTCCAGGCCTGGCTCTCTATCCACTGGACCACCCAGCTGCCCTTGTGCATCGGCCAGAAATCTTCCTCCTGGAAGCTGCCTCTTGCCTTGAATGCTTCCTCTGTGTTCCTAAAGAGTAGAGTTCTGCCCCATTCCTCAAGCAACACAACCCTTGCTGAATGCAATGCCTCTTACTGTGCCAGTAGCTACTTGAAAGATGCTGTGTCTGACCCAGGAGAGAGGGATGGTGCAGAGAAAAACCCTTCTTTAGGTTCATGCTCCACACGTAACCGTTTCATACTTTGAACACTTCAGATTTTCACACATATTCAGTGACTTTTAAGGGTTACTGGGTGTGGCCATGAGTCTCCCCAGTGATGGCCAAGTTCTGCTTCTAATTCAATCAAGGAACTTTTTAACACTTTATAAAGGGATACAGAGCACATATATTTAAATACCTCATTATCTGACTATTATTCTCTGTGATTACCTCCTGGTCAGGGATTGATGGTGGTCTGGAAACAACTACCCCTTTCAGGTGGAAATTGCACAGAAGAGTATTGATATTTATTTTTTAAAGTCCTAAAATTAAGAGTTATTTAAAAGCATAATGGGGATAGCTTCATGGCTAGAGAGCCAGGACCAAAGATGGGAGGTCTTGGCTTCAAAAACTTCCTAGCTGTGTGACCCTGGGCAAGTCACTTAAACTCCAATTGCCTAGCCCTTACTGCTCTCCTGCCTTGGAAGGTAAGGGTTTAAAGGCAAAAAAGCATCATGGGCTGCCTCAGGACTAGAACTCTTCCAGCAAAGGGTAGAAGACTACTTCTGGAGTATGTTGTAGAAGAGATTCTTCTCCAGGTAGAAGCCGAAGTAGATTTGACTCTGAGGTTTCTCTTCCAAACCTGAGATTCTGTTATTCTCTGCTGGGCAGTTATTCCCCTATAGAATGGTAAGAATCGCCGAGCTAAAGAGGTATCTGAGAGTTGCTTGTTCCATTGAAACACAAGGAAAAAAACTGCATGGATAATACATATTCTATTTGAAAAAAGTCGATTATTTGGTTGAACAGAAAACTGACTTCAAAGAAATTAATCCATCTCATGTGTCTCTGAGCAAGGAATTCTCTTATTCTAGTAATCAGGTATTTTAAATGGTGTTAATAGCAAAAATAGGCAGGAAAATGGCCTCTTCTTTAAACTAATAATATTTATCTTTTAGTTTCGTTTTGCAAATTGCCCCAGGTGGCTAGTTGACCTCAGATCTAACAGTGTGAGAAAGTCCTCCACCAAAAATTTGGGAGACTCTTTAGGGTTTTAATAAATATTCTCTTTTATGCAGAGCAGCAGTTAAGGCAAAGAATTCATTAAGCCTGTTTTGCCCCTGTTATTCATATGTTCTTTAAAGCCATTTCCTCAGTCCCCTTCTTGGGAATGAGAGTTCATAGTCAGCTGGTAAGCTGTTGTCTGTCAGTGTAGCAGATGCCAGGATAGTGTTGTAGTTTGCCAAATGGTGATGTTTATACATGGATGGGGTGGGCAACGGGCCCACACCACTTACACCACAACGCTCTAGGGGCTTATGTTCTCTGTTGCCATGACATCCAAAGCCCCATCATCTTTTCCTTCCCTCCATGAGTGTTTGTCCATTCGGATGAGCGCCCAGCCATCTGGTCCTGGGGCTTAGTGCTCCCTGAGATGCCCCTTCTTACCTCCTCTGGGTGCTGCTCTTCTGGCATTCAATGGGCTCATCCAAGCAGCTCGTTCAGTCTCCCTGCAGACACAGAAGGCTTCAAATGCCTGCTCTTGGTTTGGTAGTCCCTTTGTAGACACCTTGGTTTGCCAGCTCTGAATATCATTTTTTCCTGAGGTTTGTGCCTAAAAACACTATTTTCTAGAAATTGATTTTTCAAATTCCATGTTTTAAAATAACAAAAAATATGATCTTTTGGGAATAACCTTAACCTAAAGTTTATAAATGCCACGTTGCTTGAAGTCTACATTTTTTATAGGTCATTATTTTGAGCTTTTGAGGAATTTAATAATTTAAAGAAAACAAAAACTACATATGAAAGAAGTAGCATCTTGATTAAATTGTATTGGCTTGGCTTTGAAAGGTAAAACCTGGTACAATGGGTAAAATATAAGACTGAATCAAGGAGATCTATCCAAAGTACTGTTTTAAGTTGGTTTTGTCTGTGTGACTATGGAGAAGTCACTTAAGTTCTCTGAGCTTCAGTCAAATGAGAACACAGATCACAGTCCCACCTCACAAGGGTTGTTGTAATGTTCAGAGAGGGTCTTGGGTGTTCATGCACACATATGTGTGCATATAAATAGATAGAGATATGTTAGTATGCCCACATAGTGTAAATAGAATATATTCAAATATATTTACATAACTGTGTACATTACACATACATATGTTAACATATATATCTACAAGCTCTGTGTGTGTGTGTATCTGTCCTTATACGTGCACATCTTTGCAAACCATGGCACTATTGAAAGAACTCTTATAAAGCTGTCCTGGTGGTTTTCCCTTTAAATTAAATGTTATTTTCTATGATTTTATTAATAATTTGAAAGTCAGTTTGCAATAAATATTGGGACATCTGCAGTGAAAGGCCAACCTATCTCCTACCGTTGAAGTGATGTGCTCTAATAGGGGGCTCTGGAGACAGAGAAGAGACTGAGTAAAAGAGATGCACTGGGAGCCACGTGGAGAGGAGAAGCACATCTCAGATGTGTCTGCCTCGGTCAAGCCAATTCCAGAAAACGTGTTTTGACTGCCCAGTATTATAGACTGGGTCTGATCAGGCTGATCTGCCTCTCCAGATTCACTATTAGAACAAAATGAAAGACCCATAGAAGTTCTGACATTTAACAAAAGGAGATTTATTTAGCCAGTTTCCCTGCCTTTATGGTAGAACCCAAGGTAATCATTAGGGGCAGTTAGAGCATTTTTTTGGTACTCAGATGACCAGGAGATCAGATCAGTAACCTGAGCCTTAGTCCCATCCATGAGCCAATTAAATAAAACTCAAGGGCAATTTTAATACCTTAAGAAAAGTATTCAGCATGGGGTAGGACCTAAGATATTGCCCTCTCACCAGACCCTACATAATATGTCTAGAACTCATCAAACTTTGAGTGAGAGAAAAGGCTTTTGCAGGAAAATATGTGTAGGGGTCAGAAGGAATATGAAGTATCTTCCTAAGTTCAAATCTGACCTCAGACATTAGCTTTGTGATCCTGTCCAAGTCACTTAACACTGTTTGTTTTAATTTCCTCATCTATAAAGTAAGCTGAAGGGAGAACATATAGCAAATGGGATCATAAAGAGTGGGACATGACTGAGCAATAATTTTTTTAAAAATTAAAAGAGAGCTAGGTGATTCAGTGAATAGAGTTTTGGGCCTAAAGATGGGAAGTCCTGGGTTCAAATCTAGCCTCAGACACTTCCTAGCATGTGTGATCCAAAGCAAATCTACTTAACCTTAAACTGCATAGCCCTTACCACTCTTCTGCCTTGGAACCTATACTTGGCATCAATTCTAAGAGAGAAAGTGAGGATTTAAAAGAAAGAAAGACTATGAAGAGGTTTGTTTTCCATAGTCTATTTGTTTAAATTGGGCAACATAGAAAAGACTGAAATATTTCTCTTCTTTATTTGCTGCCCCCTTTAGGTTGTGTAAGTGTGTTCAACACTTTACTCTTCTAAGAAGAATGTATGTGTTGTCTTCTGATAAATGACAACAATTTGCCAAAAGTTTGGCATTAGACTTGGCCCATGTGCCAAAAGTTCTAAACTTCATGAGGGTTTCATCAATCAATTGAAGAGATCGCAGTCTCTACCTCACGAAGGCCGTGTGTCTATGTGTCTGTCGTGTGTGTGTGTGTGTGTGTGTGTGTGTGTGTGTGTGTGTGTGTGTGTGTGTGTGTGTGTAGAGAGAGAGAGGTAGGGAAGAGGGAAAAAAACAGGAGCGAATTCTTCTCCCTTGGTGCCCATTAGTCTGACTTTCTGTCCCTGGCTTTGAACTTCCTGCTCCTCTTCCTTGGTTCTTGAACAGAAAAATTATCTATGATAGGTCAACATATAGGAGTACATACACCCAGAATGCTTCACTGATGTACAGATTGACCCATGTATACTGGGTATGTAGTAAATAATTTTAATAATAATAATAATAATAGCAGTTTATATTTATAGAGTACTTTAAGATTTATAAAGTACTCTTCTTCATTACAACTGGATAAGGCAGGACCTACAAGTAGTATTATTCCCATCTTATAAAAGATCCGTGATTTTGTTGATGTGAGAAACTCTCAGTAGAGGAACTCCCTTCTCTAACATAGATCACAATCCATCTGTCCCTGACCTGGGGAATTATCTGAGACACATAAAAGGGACTTACCCAGGATCCCACAGTGTCAGAGACAGGATCCAAATCAAATCTTGATTCCAAGACTAGCGCTCTGTCTACTGTACCATCCCAATTTTTGTTCTCTTACAGGTCAATGCTCAGTGAGGTTCAATCATTTGCCCAAAATAATAAGGGCCTCAATTTACATTCACCAAATTACAGAATTTGAAAATGGGAATGGCCACTAGTCCAGCCTCTTCATAAAGAAATCTCCGCTCTTATGTACCTGGCAGGGTGTCATCCAGTCTCTGCTTCAAGACGGCCAAGGTCTCGATTTGATTCCACACTGTGGAATATGGAAATGTTCTTTTCACAGTTATACTATAAAGTTATACTATGCATAGATACATTATACTATGTATAATCTAATTGTATAATATGTTCATAATATGAGTTGTTGCATAGTCATTGTTTATTATCCAGTTGTCTGATACATGTTCTATGTTGAGATTTTGGCTTCAGTTGTAAATTGCTCTGCCATCAAGTATGTCTAGCTACCCTCTGCCCAAACTGTGCCAGGTGCTAAGGGAGAGCCCCAGAAGAAGTAGGTCCTACACTAAAGGAATTTATAGTCTAGTATGGGGGCTGGACCTAGTAGGAAAAACAATTCAGTATATTAAAGGGTAGTGCCAACAGAAAGGCAATAGAAGCTCAGACAGGACAAGAGTCAGAAAAGACTTCATGAAAGAAATGGGATTTGATCAATTTAAGCCTTTAAAGAGAAGTAGGATTTGGATACATGGAATAGCCCAAGGAAAAGCAAAGAAATAGCAATGCATAAGAAATGTACAAAGAACAATGGGACGCCCAGCCACTGGAATGGAGAGTATATTTGAGGGAGGAAAGGAAGAAAAAATGAAAAAGTAGAAGAGAAGCAAATTATGGAGGTCCTTGAAAGCCATGGAGAGAAATTTGAATGTGATGTAGTAAGCAACAGGAAGATGCCGTAGGTTTCTGAAAAAGGGAGGGAAAGGTAAACAATTCCACTTGTCCCCGAAGGAAAATGGCCACATAGTAGGTGCTTAATAAATTATTTGTTATCTGACTGCCTCCAAAATTCATATGATTTAGATTCATAGATTTTTAGAGCTGGAAGTCACCTTAGGAAACCCAATCTCATTTAGCTAAGGCACAATAAGATCAAGTGATACCCATGCAGATAATAAACAACAAAGCTAGAACTTGAATTCAGATCTCTTCACTCATTTCCATCACCCCTTGCTCTCTGATGATCTTTATACAGTTTTATCACTGGAGGTCTTTGAGCAGAGGCTGGATCTCTCTTCAGGTATGAAGAGAATGGGGGGACAGGGAGGAGAAAATTCTGTTCTAGATCTACTAATTAGCTGTTTGGTCAGCCATTGAAAATTCAGGCTAGAGTTCATCAAGGGCAATGCCAGGGTGCCTAACGACAAAGCATTATCACTGATGAGCATTGTATTAAAAGCTACATAGTGGGACAGCTAGGTGGCACAGTGGGTAGAGTACCAGGCCTGGAGATGGGAGATCCTGGGTTCAGGTTCTTCCTAGCTGTGTAACCCTAGCAAGTCACTTAACCCCCATTGCCTAGTCCTTGCCCTTCAAGTTGTTACTAGAACAGAAAGTAATGATTTTTTAAAGGCTATGTAGGACAGTGAGGAGCATGCATTTCCACAGGGATTTTCAATAAGCACATACTAAACGTTGATTTCCATATGAAACATTGGTTCTTTGCTGATCAATGAGGAGCATTAAACGACACAGTCACTTCACATTTTGGCCTTTAAGTCATTCACAGCATTGTACCACCATGATATTTTGCTTCCCCAGGAGAGGGTGGGATAAGGTGGGTGCACTCTTAGGATGTCTGGCCAGAACTATCTCCTTGACTGTTAGTGAGAAAAGAATAAACAACAAAGACAATGTGCCGTTTCAAGGGAGAGGCATTCCGTTTGGCAGGAAATTACATTTCAGTGCCTTTTAACAGTATAAGAAATGGTCTAAGGGAAACCATCCAAGAATTTCATGCTTGGAAAAGGAGATGGGCTGATTATATCATAAGAAAGAGTGATACTAGGTGCTAATCCAAATGCTGTCCTGTGAAACACAAAACATAAAAACCTAGAATGATGGATAGCTCTGGGCAGGAGTTTGGAAAACTGGGTTCTAGGGTCAATCCTGTTACTACTTTATTATGTGACTTTATATAAGCCTTTTCCCCCCAAGCCTCAGGGGTTTTCTTCCAGTTTTTCTTTCACAGAATTACTAGACTTGTAAATCAAAAGAATGCTTAAGACATGGTATATATGGATTTTAACAAGATTTAGAGATGGAAGAGATCATAGAAATTATCAAGGCCCATACCTTTCTTTTACAGATAATGAAACTAAGACTGAGGGGTTTAGATTTGCCCAAAGTTGCACAAGTAATAAATAGCATGGCTGGGTTGAACCTAAGTCTTTACTTCAGATTCAATGCTTTTTTTTTTTTTTTCCCCCTAACCCTTACCTTCCGTCTTGGAGTCAATACTGTGTATTGGCTCCTAGGTGGAAGAATGGTAAGGGTAGGCATTGGGAGTCAAGTGACTTGCCCAAGGTCACACAGCTGGGAAGTGTCTGAGACCAGATTTGAACCTAGGACCTCCTGTCTCTAGGTCTGGCTCTCAATCCACTGAGCTAACCAGCTGCCCCCGCTTTTTTTTTTTTTAACTATATTATGCTACCTTTCCTTTTTGATAAAGCCTCTCACATTTTCCTTATTGGCAAGATGGGCACATGGACTAGATAGATTGGTATGCAATTAGATGGACTTGACCTTCATTGAATAACCAGACCCCCAAAATGGTGGTTAATAGATGGAGGTCAGCCTGGAGGGGAGTTCTCTGGTGAAGTATCCCAGGGATCTGTCCTTGATCTTGCTCTATGACTTTGATGAATCAGTCAATCAACACTAAGCATTTATTAAGTGCCTTCTTTATACCAGACACTGTGCTCACCCCTGGGGATACAAAGATAATAATTAAATAGCCCCTGCTGCTTCAAGGAGCTCATATTCTATTGGGAGACCAAAAAACAAAACAAGGCAATTGGACGGGTGGGAAGAGTTCCATCTGGGGAAATTAAGAAAGAATTTATGTAGGTATTCATTTTTGAGCCGAGTGGTTTAAAGATAAAAATTATCAAAGCAGTCTTTATCACAATCTCATTCATAAAATATCAGTACATTTTTTTGTTTTTTGAGACAAGTAAAGGAAATGAACTTAAGTTCTCATATAGTTTCCTAATCCACATAAAGAGAAAGATGGTCTACGTAGCTGCTGTGCTCACTAGTACTTGAGTAACAGTCCAGATTTTCTTTACTTGTCCTCATTAACTGAACAGGAGAGGATGTGATGTTTATGAAATGGAATATGGCACTACTGTCTCTCTGTGGGAAGGCCTTGATCCAAATGTAGAGCTGGGGGTAAAGGATGAACCTAGGGCTCTCATGATGTGTTTGTGATTTCATATTTCATCATTCAGGATTCTGAATGATACCCTGGAGAGTAAGACAAAATAAAGGAGCTTCATGGATGATCCTTAAAAGTAACTCCCCCACTAGAAAGCTGGCCCCATCCAGCAAGGACAACATTCATTCCTCTTCCTGTCTCCCATCTTCCAACTGTTATGCTCTACTAGTGCCAGAATTAGAATAAGAGCTTGAATTTTGAATGAAATCAGGAATTCTAAGAGGTAGAGGTAAGGCGAGATTATATACTAAACATATATATATATATATATGTATATATATATATATATAGTTCGTGCAAAGACAAAGGTAGAATTTAGAATCCTGTATGAGGGACAGCAAGAAGGCCAGCTTGGGTGGACCTTAGGATTCATGCAGAAAGAGGAGTAATAAGGCTAGTTAGTAAGGGAGGGTGGGACCAGGCTATGAAGAGCTCTAAAAACCCAGGAGAAGTCTTTTTGTTTGAGCCTAAAGGCAATATGGAGCCAAAATTTATGTATAAGGTGGAATTTAAAAAATAACTAATGTGTTCGACTCGAGAATCGAGATTCCCACACACCTCCACCATTCTTCCAGGGTAGCATGGGCCAAGCCTAAGATGAAACTTAGAGATAAATGTAAAGTCTTATACTTAAGTTCCCAAAATTCAACTTGTCCAAGTTTTACATTAGTCACTTTCATATACTCTTTGATTTCAATCAAACTAGATTCCTGGCTGTACCCTGAACTCAGCATTCTTTTTACCACTGTTTCTTATCTCCATATTTGCTCCTATTCCTGGAATGCCTAGCCTTCCCAACTCTGCTTTTCTGAATCCTTCTTTCAAGTCTTGGCTCCATTAATACCTTATTCATGCAATCTTTCCTGATCCCTCTGTTGTTAGCACTCCTTTCCTCAAATTACCTTACATTTATTTGTGTACATGTTATCTCTCTCAGTAGATTGTTAGTTTTTGTGTGTAGTAACTATTTAGGTTTTGAACCCCAAAAGCCTAAGCACAGTGCAAAGTATTCAGTTAATGAGGATGGGGCTCCATTGGCCCAGCCATTACATCATATTGATTTGAATTTATCTAAATTCTACCACTAGCACTCTCTCTCAATAAAGGACCTCTTCTTCTATTTTGCTGAGAAAGAGGCCATCTATTATGAATTCTTTCATCTCCCTTCTTCTTCATCTCAAAACCTTTCCAGATTTTCATCTGTCTTCTTCCCTCGTTCTCATAGGACAAGGTAACATTTCCTCTTGGGTCTTTGAAGTCATTCTCTCCTATTCTATTTGGGGACTTACCCCATTTACTATTCCTTCTTTTTTTCTTTCAGCCTCAGGCTTTCTCCCTGAAAGGTCACTAAGCAACTCTTAATTGCCAAGTACAGTCTTTTCTCAGAATTCATCTAATGACTTTTCTGCTGCATTTGATGCCATTGCCTACCTTCCCTTTCTGCCTGTTCTGCTCCAGTCTACCTTGGCTTCTTGGACACTGCTTTCTCCTAGTTTTCTTCCAGCCCATTTGACTGTCCTCTCTGCTGGCTTGTTATCTTGCTCCTGCCCCCTAAGTATGAATGGCCCACAAGACTGTCCTAAGCCGCCTTCTCTGCTCTTTTTACACTTTATCCTTTGGTAATCTCCAATGTTCTCATGGCTTCGATTACTACCTTAATGCAGATGGCTTCCAGAACTTGAGATCTGGTCATAATTGATCACCTCAACTCTATTCCCACCTCCCTAATTGCCTGCCATTTGGATGCAGTGTGTCCAAAGCTGAACTCATCCTCTTCCCTCCTAAGCCTGCCCCTCTTCTCAACTTGGCCATACCAGTTTCTGTAACCATTATCCCAGTCACCCAGATGAGAAACCTGGTCGTTCTCCTTGGTTCTTCCCTCTTTGTCACCTACCACATCCAGATCTTGTCATTATTAGGGTCCCAGCATCTGTGAGAGCTGCCTTCTCTCCCGCAGTCCCACTGTCACTAGCCTGGTTTAAGCTGTATGTATTAGCTCTGAGCCAAACTCAACATACACACTCCTACATATTTCTGCCTTTTGAAATCCTCCCCTTCCTGCAAATTTTAGCTCAGATGCCTTCTCCTCTAAGAAGCCCTCCTTGATCCCTGCCCCACCCAACTACAAATGCCTCCTTAGTCTGAAACTTCCTTAGAGCTCTTTGTATCTCTTCTGGATCCTTTTACTTCCTATATTATATTTTACTTACCAGTGTACTTGGCCTTTCCAACATCAGTCCCTTGTTGAAAAATAAGCTCCTGAAGACAAGTGCTGTGTGATATAGTAGCAAGAGCTCTGACTTTGGAGTCAGAGGACCCAAGTTCAAATCCTGCCATAGATACTATTTATGTGACTTTGGGTGAGTCCTTTAACCTCTCTGGGCCCCCATTTCTTAATCTTTAAAATAAGAGAGTTGGATTAGATGGGTTCTAAGATTTTTTTTAACTCCAAATCTATGATCTTATGATTTTTGCATTCCCAACAACTTGCACATCATAGGCAATTGGCAAATGTTTGTTGCTGAATGAAAAAATATGAGACATGCTTGACAACAGTTCTTGTGAAAAAGACCTGGGAATTTTAGTGGGATTCAAACTCATCATGAGTTCATTCAAGAAAATATGGCAGGGCTCCGCTAGGTGGCTTAGTGGATTGAGAGCCAGGCCTAGAGACAGGAAGTCCTAGGTTCAAATCTGACCTCAGACACTTCCTAGCTATGTTACCCTGGGCAAGTCACTAAACCCCCACTGCCTACCCTTACCACTCTTCTGCCTTGGAACCAATACTTAGTATTGATTCTAAAATTGAAGGTAAGGGTTTTAAAAAAGACATACATCAAGGTTGTGTGAAGTGAGTCTCTTTGGATTCCGTGTCTTGGTCAGAGGGTGTTGGTGAGTATATCCACCTACAAATTTGGGAATATGAATTTGGCAAAGGTATGGAAAGGAAATTTAAGTCAGGAAGACTGACAAGGAGGCTAATACTAGGGGCAGCTAAGTAGCACAGTGGAGAGAGAGCCAGGCCTGGAGTCTGGAAGATCCGGGTTCATATCTGACATCAGATGCTTCCTAACTGTGTTACCCTGGGCAAGTCACTTAATCCCAACTGCCTGGCCCTATTCTCTCTTCTGTCTTAGAATTGATACTAAGAGAGATGTTAAGTGTTAAAAAAAAAAAAAAAGGCCCTACTTATATTAGACAAAGGATTTTATCTTTATAATAAATTAGTTGGGAATTGATTGTTTATGGTATAATTTGATAAGTGCAAATTAATTTAATTAAAAATGGGTTACTCTTATCTTTCTGCCTTGATTGAAGGCAGGGACCATATTTTTTACTTATTTTACCATTATGGCAGGCGTGTACAGATAAATGTTTTAACAAGTGGCTCTCCAGGAAAAAAACATATATACACTTTGAAGTTTAATAGCTTTCTTAAGTCTGGAAATCAACAAAATAATAAATCAAGCCTTGATTTGTGGCATTTGCTGATTTCCAGGTTACAAATGCTCCCACTGAAAATTTCGCGATTGGTTCTCCTGAGCTGGTTTGAGCTCACTTATAGTATTAGCTGACAGATATGTTAATAGACTGATTGATGAAAAAGTCAAATGAATCTTCGGTTCAGAGCAAAACAGTTGATTCATTAGTAAAAGGAACAGGCCTAGGGGATGCAGGATTCATAATTTTGTGTGAATTACTTTTCCTTCCTTTAAAACCTGTTGCTTAATGATCTCTAGCTTATTAAATAATTAAATAAATCAAGTACTCTTTTTCCTTAGCTATTATATTCTTCATTGCATGCCCTCCTTCTCCTGAACTGACTCATACATCCCTTTCTTTTTGTCCAGGTTCACAGTAAAGACAAAAAATATGTGTGCAAAGTGTGTAACCGAGTCTTTATGTCTGCGGCGAGTGTGGGAATCAAGCACGGCTCCCGCCGCCACGGAGTGTGCACTGATTGCTCAGGCCGAGGCATTGCTGGCCACTTGGATCAGAATGGAGGCGAAGGCTCTCCCGACGAATTGTACCCAGGAGAAAGTCAGTATATGGAGGATCCAGATGACATCAAAGTGGAAGGCGACGAGGAATTAGGTGACGACGATGAAATTAAGTGGAAAGATGATGTTGGCATTTCCCAGGATGATGTGATTTTAGAAGATGACAAAGAGGATGTTGATTCTCCTCAGGAACACGAGAATTCAGGGGAGCATGACAAGGATTTTACCTGGATTTCATAGGGAACTGGTCTTTGGGAGGAAGGGGTAGGGGAGGGAGGGAAGAAGGAAGGAGAGTGTGGAAAAGCAAAGTAGCCCTGTTGTTGTCCACATGTGCAAGTTTTGTTTATTTTTGTTTGATTTCAACAAATGTAAAGTCCTTTAACTGTTTAATTCAGCTACTAGTAAAGGCCACTGTGAGTGGTAGAATCTTCTTATCCTTTTTCCCTACCTTCCCAGCTTCTTTCTGGTTACTTCCTTGGGCTCCTTCTCTTCTCCCTCACCTCCTAAATCTGCCTTTGCCTCAATATGGAAGCAATCCAATTGCATGCAAGTGACTTTATTTCTGAAGAGATGAGCTTTGCGAATGGAGTGAGAAGTTGGGAGAGGGGAATTTTTCTTAAAGGCATGAGCTCCTTATTTAAAAAACAAACAAAAAACCTTCCCCATCTTAAATCAAACACCAGGGGTTAAGGGGATGGCTTCTATCCAAAGTAATAAATAAAAAAATCCAGCAGTAGTGAGTGTGCTCATCAGTCCATGCAAACCAACCGGTATGCATACAGATGGCCTCCCCAACCCTTCATTGGTCACTTTGCAACAAACCTCTAGAAAACGGGCTTTTTGGTTTGGTTTGGTTTTTCAGTAGGGAACCTTGGCCAGGCTAGTCACCACCCACCCAAGTTTGGTTTTCTGGGGGTGCGGGGTTAGGGTTCAGCTCTCTAGGGCCTGGGGCTCCCAACCCCTCTGCTTGTAGCCGCACCTAGCTCTGTGTTCCAGATCCAGTGCCATCTCCTAGGAGGTACCAAATCATTTCTGGCCTTGGGGTTAAGATCATCCAGCACTCAGTTGGTTTAACGGGAGTCTGGTTTCCATTCTCTTCTGTACCTCCTGCCCTCCCTTTCACAGGTATATGCAAATTCTGACCAATGGAAGACATTTCAAAAATGGAAATGAAAATGGCTAGGATATCTTTCTTGACCTTTGTTGCTAACCTGAACCACTCCAGCTCTTTGCTTCAAAGGAGATTGATCCTGGTACTTTCTTAACCAGATAAGCCTACTCAGGGGCCAGTTTTGGTTCCTTCCAAACCTTTCTTTCCCAGTAGAGCCTGACTCTAGCCCCTGGATGTCCCCTCTGTCTAACAGAGAAGACTTTCCTCAGTTTTATTCCATGTGGTTGTCAGCTCACTCTTCCTTCTCAGCCTGATGCCTTCCTCTGACAAGTTTCAGAAAATAAGTGTCCTGTTGTACAAGGAAGAAAGGCTCTGCTGAACCTCTCACCTCTGTGCTTTGGTGCTGAAAACAAAACAACAATCCAAGTTGAAGACCTCACTGTTTTTATACAGCATAAATGGCAGCGGTGGGGCCATCCTGAAACCTGCCACCACAATCCCGGTGTAACCCGGTAAGCCAAATGATTCAAAGGTGCTATTTTCCATGATGGGAGAGGCAAAGTGCTTGTGAAAGCATCAAAAGGTCTCATGATTTCCTTCACTTAAAGCAGGCCCCATGGGGCCTTGGGGAAGATTTTCCATCTTATCGTGCTTGGGGATTTCGATGGCTTTGTGCCAAGCATCTCTTTTCAAGTGGGCAGGGTGATGTGGATCTCTCCACCTCACCCATACTTGGAGAAGTGGCCCTTTGGGCTTCATATCCTCAGCTCCATGCCACCCTTCTAATCCACAGCCACTCTTAGTTCCTCTTTGAAGAAATATTCATCAGTTTTCCTATGTGTGCTTCCTTCTGGACCTCAGGCAAGCTTTGTGCAACACTGGGGCTCTACCCAGGCAAGCCTGCATTCTTGGGCTGAAGAGTTCCCCCCAACTCGGGCTAGAGCTGCTATCAGTTGAATTTGGTGGAAGAGGATCACTTGGGCCAGTCTTCCGAACCATCTCTACTGATAGCCCCTGGTACTCTGAGCCAAAGTCTGGGATCGCTTTCTTTATTGCTGCTAACACGATGAATTGACAAACCTATCTGCAGTTTGCTGCTTAAACCTTCTAAAATGGGTAACCATGTTTTTTGAAGTAGACGAGGAATGATGTTCGTAGTAGGCATATCAAACCGTTTTGTTTGTGGTCCGTTGTTTTTCTTTGACAGATCTGTACAAAGCTGTTTGGCCTTTGGTCTGTTGAAAAGCCAGTTGCTGATTGTTTTAGGGTTTTTTCCAAAGCCACAGATTGCACTTTTTTGATCTTTTTTTTTCTTTCTAAGTGCAAAACACAATCACTCATCCCATGCACTGTATAAAAGTGTCCAACTCAGCCTAAGCCCAATACTTCTTGGTCTCCTGTCTGCATGGCACCATTTGCCTGGGATCCTCTAAGTACAACTTCCTTTTCCCTATTCTTCTAGAGGACATCTGTTGCATTTAGACCAATGCATCACAGTACTTTTTAAAATGGCTATTTTGTGGCTTTTTCTATATCAAAGCTATTTTTAAAAAAAGACTTCAGTTTCTAAGACATTCCACAACTTTTCCTCCATCTTGACTTCAGTGTAGAAATTTACTACCTTCAGCTATTGTGTTTTAAGGGACAAAAGTTGGATCCTGGGCTGACTTTTGTTCCCTTCCTCTCTAGGGTGAATCTGATTTTGTATGAAGACTTTTGGGGGTGCTGAGCTTTACTTTATGTTCATTTCAAAATGTTTTACATTGCTGTTTGTTGTTTTGGGTTTGTTTTTTTTTTCCCCCCATGGACAGTACATACCTGTTCTAATTGTGCCACTTCTATGCTCTTTAGGCAAAGGAAGCAAAAAAAAAAAAAAAAAAAAAAAAAAAAAAGAGAGAGAGATAGCGAGAAAGAGAGAGAGAGAGATAAACCCACAAAAGGCTAACTTGCTATAGTTATAATGATAAAATGAGATAGCACATGCTTCTATATTACTAACATACACACTGAGTATATAAACCAAATAAATCATTCTGCTACGTGATATAGACTTTAAGTGCGTTGTTTTTGACGGAGGTGTGCAGATTTGGAAATGCAAAGAATTCAGGTATTCTTTTCTAAAATATTGCCCGGTAGGGCAGGCAGAGCTCCTGGGTATTTTTTATGTAAAATCAGTGCTAGTTTCTTTAAAGTAGAAGAGGGTACTCTCTATACAACTTTATCAGCTGTTTTAATTAGGAGTGTAAGCATCACTTAGTTGGAAACTCTACTGTCCTTTATCTCAAACTAGAGTCTGTGAAGAAAAATGGACACTGAAGGTTTTTCAATCAACAGGAACTGTGGAACGAAAGGAGCCAAGGGCTCCGTGGCCTGAACTCTTGGCATCTAACTTGTTGCTTGTTCTTCTCTTGCTCCAAGTTTGAATTGCCATTTTGGGGTTTTCATTTCTTTGAAGGGCTTAGTTTCTCTCCCCGTTTACCAGGAAGAATCTTAGTATTCAGTCAGCTGGGTTTTTTGTCCTCTTTTCTCAATTTTGGCTTGAACTCCAGTTAACTTAATCACATCTCACCTTTTGTACCTCTCTGAGAACTTTGTACCTTTCATTGGAAGGTCCCTTTTTTAACTGCTTTTCTAAATACAGACTTAGTTTCTTAGAAAATACATTTGGAAACAAGACCTTTGCTACCAATGGGAATTTCCTGGTTCAGCCTTCTTCTCAGTTTTGTATCAATTTCCCAGTCTCTTTCAGGTTGGGACCTGCTCTAACCACCTTTTGATAAAATACGATGGCTGGGGACTGCCTCCTTTTCCTGGTGGTCGCTTTGCACATAGCTGAGGAATTCTTCTCCAGCTCCAATTCTTTGTGTCTCTTCAAGCTCAGGACACTTTGCTTTGTTGTGGGGTTTTGCTTTTTTTGTTTTACAATACTGCTGATTCTCTCCAAACTGCCCTTAGTACTCTGTCTCTCGGGTTAGCCATTTGTGCCGTACTGTATGAAAGATTTTTTTCCCCTTGTTTCTAAAGAATAGTGTACAGGTAAATTTAGGTTCTGGATTTCCCCTCCTGACAAATACCCTTAAAGTGTTTTTGGATACTAATTAGTGATTTCCTACTTGGAATACTCTTGGAATTTTAAATTCAGGTAGGTGAGGTATTTTTAAATTGAGATATGAACCCAACATACTCAGAGGGAGGCCGGGGAGGGGAGAAGAAGGGACATTATGTAATGAAGGGTTTTTTTGTTGTTTTTTTTTAAGTGACTGACCTTTTTTTAAAATCAATGTTTAAGCTAATAAAGAAATATTTTTTTATGAAAAGGAAAACAGTGTAGATTACATTTCGCAATTTGTATTTTTTTGAATTGCTTTTTTCATGTTCCCAAAATGGAAAAAATAGTTGAGAGTCGTCTTTTTTTTTTTTTTTTAAACTATATGATTTGTGTATCAAACTCTGGATCCTGACAAAGTTGTATATTTGCGCTCTCTCTCTCTCTGGGTTATAGGATATAGTCAGAACACTGCCATCTTTCAATAGGACCTTGGCTAAAAACACACACCTTAATGCTTCCAATTTTGCACATCTTCCTTTTTAAAAGAAAACTCCAAGAAAAATGCAAAAACTGGAATTTTTTGCAATATTATTAAAGATAATCTTGTTTTAGCTCATTTTGTGACGTGTGCAACTCTTAAAGCCATACTGATGGTTCTTTTTACTTTTAAATCTATCCTATATTGTGTTGGAGATGCTGCCCTTTTTAGAACCAACTGTAGTGAGAGTGCTGTGCGTATGCTTTTCATATATATTTATTTTTTCAACCTGCTTTCAACCTGTTGTCAAACAAAAGAGACAAAAAGGGCAGTGTTTGAAGTGTTTGAAGATTATTGATTTTTTGCTGGGAATATTCTATATTATACTGACTTTATATTAATTATTATAAACCTGTGTTTGTATTGGAGATGTGTTTAATATTTGGGGTGGGGGGGAAGATTTTAGTAACCAGAAGTCAGTGGGAAAACATGACTGTGTGTTGTACTGATTTTCTGTAACTGTAGTACAGGTAAATATGACTTTATTTTCTAGTTGATCTCACAGTTTCTTGTCTGTGTAGGCATGCCAAAGGTATGCCTAGAAATTCTATTTACTTTATGTGATGGGATTAGCTTAGACATACTTGCAAAATGGATCAGTTTCAATAAATCAGGAAATTGCTGCTAAAAAAAAATTGTCGGAGTTTATTTCACACCTTCATTCATTGGCTTTGACTGTTCCCTGAACTTCTAGAAACCAGTTGTTCTAAGTCGGCACGAGGGAACTACAGGAAAGGGACCTTCAGCCCAGACTGGGGGTCAAAGGCTTCGTTGGCAAATTCTGCTACCTTCTTGGAGATTTGCCTTTCTAGCGGAGGTTTGAAAGGAGAGGATGCCATCTAGTGGTGGGGTGGGGAAGAGGAAGAATGGGAAAAGACAGAGGGTAAGGAAGGTGGCAAAGGGCATAAATGAGGCAGTGTTTCCATCCTCCCCAGGCCTCGGTATTCACGTGGGGCCCCGAAATCTCTGTTCCAGTGTTGGAGCTCAGTCCCAGTCTCACTCCCAAGGATTCTGAGCTCTGAGGCAGAACAGATTTCATTTCCTGAGTCGGAGCAACCGCTGGCAGCTGTCGCTGCCTCCTTTCTTTCCAGAATTCAGAAATCAAAACCATGGACAGGACCGGACAAGGTCACCTAGCCTAGCCCCACCCTTTCATTTTACCCAGGAGGATCCTCGTGGGGAGTTAACTAGGTCCCAACCTCAAATCTAGCGTTTTCCCCATACCACCCCATTTGCCTTCGACTACTTCCCAGGCTTCCTTAGAGTTCATGGACGGATTATAATCCATTCCCCAAACCTCAACACGGGGCCCGCAAAATTCTCTCAGGAACCCTTCTCTAATCCGAGTGATCCCAACGGCTCTCGTACGTCTGTGCGTATTTCCAAACGATATCCACATTCTCCAGACGAGTGCTGGGCCAGAAGTCATAAAGGTGGAGTTTGCCCTTTGTCACTTTTGGCATGTCATAGCCCTCGTTTCCTAATCTGTAAAATGAGGGGTTTGGCCTGGCTGACCACTCAAAATCTGTGATCCTAAAAAGTCCCGTTCACTCAAATTCTGCTTTTCAGAAGGGGTGTTCTGGCCACCTGTCTGCCTTTTCCTTCCCTTGTTTCTGGTCATCTCATAGGGGCTGAGTTATCGAATCTCTTAAGGTCTAAACTTGAAAGCCTAAAAGCTCAGACTTTCTCCAGCTCCAACCTTTGAATTCTTTGGACTTCCATCCTCTCTTCTTGCTAAACTAAGTAGTCAGTAAAGACTGCTCCAAGACTTGTCTAATGACCAGGAGAGCGATAGTGGAACTATACTTCTTTATCCACGGATCCCCGGGGGGGAGGGAGTAGCCAAGAATGGACACAGCCGCCGTTACGTGGTACTGCCCTGGGCTGGTTAGGAAAATGGTCTTTTAAAGGAATTATAGTGGAATTGAAGGACAGATGAAAATATCACTTAACCAATATTCAAGAATCGGGGCCGGCATTCACTGGTAAGAGGTATGGGTGAATAGGCAGGAAGGCAGTACACTCACTTTGGTTCAGCACAGGTCTTGATCCCCCGCCAGTGGCCCAATAAAATTCAGAAAATAGGGGGCACGGAAAACCTGCATCTTGACGGAAATGGGTAGTAGGCTGGGCCCAGGCCAGTTCACAAGTTAAACAATGAAGCCGACCACCAGAGGGAAGCCAAGGGCTGCTCTCCCCGGCCGTGGGGCTCTGGGCGGGGAATAAACAACCCCCTCGTCCACGTGACCAGGAGCAGCCACACCCGTTAGCCCCTGCCCCCAGCTCCTATTTTTGTGCGGAATAAACCGACACCGAGATAACTTCTGGAAAAAAAATACCGAAAACACATCTTTACTTTCTTTTCTCGCCCTGATACAGCTGTGTCCAAGAGGGCCAAAAGCGAGAGACCTGAGCTTCTCCTACGTGGTAAAAAGTGTCCGCACAACCCCACCCCACCAACCCAGCCAAGAACAGGAGCCGGAGGGGACCCCGCGGACAGTGCAATTTTCTTTCCCTTCAAACTCTCAGTGAAGACCTAACGTCGTTAGTTTAGCAGGAAAGTTTCACGAAAACCGGTTTGCGAAGAAAGTTTGGAATGTGATTCCCGATTCTAGGGCCCAGGCCGAGCGCACCTGAAGGGGCGGCATCGCGGGGCAGGGAACGGAGAGGGAGCATGTGAGAGAAATTCCGACAGAGCCGGGAGGCCTCTCCACGGTCCCCTTCAAAGTGCATTAGACACTGTCCCTCTCCAGGGGGCGGGGACTAGGCACTGGAGCCTCCAGCCAGCTCCGGCCCCCGCAACTAGTCCCTCCCCCGACTGAGAGCCGGCGCCGGAGGCTCCGCGCGGGGGCGGAGGGCACAGCTGGAACCCCTGGGGCCGTGGGCGTGTTGCAGCTGTACGGGCCCTCCCCGGCCTAGAGTCAGGGGGCGGAGACCCAGGGGTAGGGGCGTAGCCAGACCTCCGCCAACTCGGTGCCGCCCCAGTAGGCCGCAGGAAGGTGTAAAATCTCTAAAAACAGATCTCGGCTTCCCTCTCCCACGCCCGCACCCAGACTTCTGCAGAGTTCGGTTTAGGGAGCCCCAGAAATTCCTTCCGAAGGGAAAGGCACCAGCGAGTCTGACACACTATACAGACCAGACACACGACACACACGTACACGGAGGCCAAGGGAAGCCCCTCTGGCCTCTAAAGCAAAAGGAAGAACCCGGTCACGTGCAGGCAGGGCGACTTCGGGAGCTGGGAGCCCAGGGTGACTGTCCGAGCCCCGGGCTCGGGCTCCTTTTACTGGGCATGGGGAGGGGGCACGGGCTGGGGCCAGAGCCCTCCGTGTTTTAGTGCAAACTGCTGGTTTCCTCAGGCACTTTTGAGTTGTCACAGACATCCCGCCCACATGAGCACACAGGGCAAGTGGGGGGAAGGCATCCTCCCCGGCACCACCTCCTACCCACCTGCCCTTCTGTGGGAGGGGTGGGGGAAGGGAACAATAGCTTATTTCCTTTTTTAAAAAGCAGGGGGCTGAGTTCAAGAGAGGGTAGAGGCTGGGCCATCTGCCCTGGGCTGGAGGAGGGGCCTTCTGGAGACCCTAGAGGGGCAGGGGAGAGGAGCTGCCCCCGAGTCATGAGAGAAGGGAACAGCCTCCAGGGAGGGGGCATTTCAAGGCACCTGCAGTGCAAACTGTGCAAGAAGTGGGGCTGGGGGCAGGGCTGGGACAAGCTGGGCTTCAATCAAGGAACCGCTGACAGGCCTTCTTCCAGCGACAGGCCGTGCACCACATGTCTCTGTTCTCCATCCCATACACCTTCCGGCACTTCTTGGCTTCACCTCGAGGCTTCCTGGGAAAGAATGGGGCAGGCAGGGTGAGGCCCCAACTGCAGGTGTCTCTGGAGCTTGGTAAAGACAGGTTCTCCATCTACACAATCGCTCCCAGTCCTGGGGAGGCCCCAGGCCTGCTCAGGCACCAATTTAGTGGCAGCATTGCCTCAGAATTTACTTCTCCTTCCTTCCTTCCTCCCCAGATCAATAGTTCATCAGGGCTAGATCCCTTTCTGCTTACCCAGGAGCCCCAATCCTACCCTATCCTTTGGGGCCTGGCTCAAGTCACAACTCCTCCAAGTTACTACTGGGCCCTGTGGAGGGGCTGCTTCAGGTCAGGCCATGGGTTCAGATCCTGATTGACACCTGTTAAGTGTGAGCAGAGGCAAATCGCTTTCTTCCTCCTGCCCTCAGTTTCCCTCTCTGTCACACAGTAGCAGTCCTATCACTGCTCACCTGACAGTCTCTGTGACACTGCTCTGTACTTATTAGAGAAGGGGGCAGCCTGGAACAGCGCCAGCCTTGGCATTAGGAAGACCCACATTCAATCCAGCAGAAAAGCTTTATAAGCCACTGCCAGGGCTCCTCCTCTCAGTCTCACTTTCACATTAAACGAAGCTGATGGCCTCACAGGGACCCAAGGATGACTGAAAATGTAAAACCCTTCGCAAACCCTAAGGTCTTGTGTATCATTCACTCCAGTATTCCTTGATGACTAGTCCTCGGTGATCAACTTTTTCAAATCTTTCTACCATCTGGTTAGGGGTTAACTTAGCTCTTAACTCTTCCCTAGCTGTTCCACATTCACCAAGCTTCTGTCTCCAAACAGAACACAGGCTCCCTGAGATTGGCTGATGTCTGCTTCCCCCCAGGCTCCCCAGGCCTAAGCCCACAAGGGCTGAGCAGGGCGCTAACAGTGAAGAGGGCACCAAGGACCTGGCTTTGAATCCAAGCCTCCTCCCTATAGCTCTGTGACTTTGGCCCTCTCCCCTCTCTGTAAATGGAAGGGAAGAGGCAAGAGGGGAGGGGGATTGGCCCAGGGGATCTCTCCAGGCCTCTCTAGCCCCAGCACTAGCTCCCCGACCCTAAGAAGGGCTATAACTGGAAGATAGGGGAAGGCCTCCTCCTCCTACCCTCCTAGGCCAAGCCTTCCCTACCCCAGTCAATGCTCACCTTATGCCTGTGGTGGGTTTGAGGCCAGAGGGTATGGCTGGTACGGGGGGCTTCAGGACTGTGGGTTGGGGAAGTTGGGGCCCCTTATGCCCTGTCCCAACTGGATGGCCCGGAGTCAGACAGCCCTGGAAAAAAAAAGATAGCAGCTTATCCTCTACCACCTCTCCTGAAGCAGAGGAGAGATGAGCCACCAGAAAGGCCCTTGCTCAGCACACCTGGTAGGCATGGTCGGTGTGGACGTGGCACAGAGTGGTAGAAACCACAGGGCTCAGGATAGTGGGCACAGCTGTGGTCTCCAAAGGGGCCGGAACTGCCAGGTCCAGGCTGGGAAAGGCAGGGGGCACTGAGGAAGTGGGTGACATGGGGGTCAGGCTGGATAGGCCATCTGTCAGCGAATCCACATTGATGTCCAGCTCCGTGTAGTAGAAATCCTCTTCGCCGTCACTCTGATCCAGCTCTGCCCGACGCCTGAATGGGGACGGGGTCATGGGTTAGCCCCAAACGTCGTGACCAGGCCCTCTGGAAACAAGAACATCCCACCCTCACCCCCACAGTCCCTGGCCCAGTCCCTTCTGCGCATACCCCAGGTGCACAGTTCGAATATGCTTCTGTATCCCAGAGGAGGTGCTCAGCACTTTCCCGCAGCTTTTCCACAGGCATTTGAACATCACTTTCACCGAATTCTAAGAAGAGAAACTTCATCAGATGCAAGGGGCCAGCTCTGCGTTCTGCCCCAGCTCTGCCCTCCTCTCCCATCACCCCTCTGGACCGCTCACCTTCCTTTTCCGGGGCGCAGGGTCCCCAAACAGAAAATGGGCAGCTTCTGGGGGCAGCGGTGGGGAGGGTGTAGATGGAGATGACTGATCACTGGGAGGGTCCCAGCCCCAGTCCCCACTGTTGTTGCTGCTGCTGTAGCTGCCAGATGGCCCAGCTGAAGCTTCCTTCCAAGGATCACAGCAGGACTCTGCTGGGGGGATGGAGAGAGGGGAGACCCCTGAGTGTCAGGGACGGACAGTGCCCACCCCACAGAAGGCATCACCCCAGCCTCCAGCCCCCCCCCCCCAGACTCCCTGGGCATTACCTGGGCCAAAGGGCACTGAGGAGGGACCCAAAATCAGGGGGCTGGTAGACAGGCTGGTAAGGACGGCAGCAGCCATGACTTCATCCAGCCCAGCCTTTCCAGGGGGGCATCTAAAAAGTACAGAAGGGAAGAATCTGTTGCTTCCATCGCTTGGGCCTGGAAGAAGGGGGTAGTGAAGGGGAGGGGGGGGAAGGCGGGGCCCAGGGGCTGGGTCTGCCCACACCAGCTGGGTCAGGGCCAGGCCGGGAAGTCTGCCCAGGCCAGACAGGCCTCAGAGAGAAGAGAAGGCAGATAAATAAGGAGCAATTTCGGGAGGGGCTGCCCCTCACCTTCCACTCTCCCGCCAGGGCCTGGGACACACATGTGGGTCCTGACACATGTGTGTACACATGCACTTCTGTGCATAGGCTCTCCCCATGACTTAGAAACAACTTGACTCTACATTCGCCTGCCATCAAAAATCACAACTGGGCAGCAGGGAGACTAGATTCACCCTCTCCAGGCTCCTCCCTTTAGAGGATATTTTTTGGGGTAGCAGAAGTCTGATTTCCGTCACCCCCTGTGGACTGATTTCTTAAGCCCCAAGCTACAAAACAGCCCAAAACCCATCTCTGACTCTCCTCATACTGCAGCCCCAGAGAGCTGAAGCCACCCAAAATACATCGAGGTCTTCCCTTCCTGTTAGCCTCCTCTGTTCCCCATCTCACCTCCCCACTTGGGGGGAGGACTCCACTGAATTGAAGGGAACCCAAGGAATCACATATTAACCAGAGTTATGCAATAATGAGACCAGTTGAGAGCAAACAGTCTAAAGGGGAGGAGGGGGGGAGAAAGACTGTTTGCAGCCTCAGCCTCTTGGAGGAAACAACATCGGGACCCCCAGAAAGAGACCAGCAGGGGATGTCTATCACTACCTGCACAGAATTTAGCCAGAGTCTACATGCCAAGTGCAGAGGTAGACCTTCAATTTTTCTCTAACCCTCTTTAACCCAATAAGGGGTGATCCCCATTACCTACTAGGCAATTTTCCTTATCTATCTTCCTTTGAATGAATGAAGTATGATGCTTGCAGAGTTGAGGATGGTAGTGGAAATGAGGAAGAATTCTTTGTCCTAAGGGAAGGGGACTGTCAAATCCCTCCAGCTCTCCCCCAGCAGCCAGAGAAAACTATGAGGAAAGATGTTCTTAATCTTTTTTTGTCATTGACTGTTTTGGCAATCTGGTGAAATCTATCCACTCATCAAAATAATGTTTTAAATGCAAAAAATATGCATCATTACAAAGGAAATCAATCATATTGAAATAAAATTACCAAAACTTAAAACAAAAAGGTCCATGGACTCCAAGTTAAGAACCTTTGCTTTAAGGCAACCTCTGAACTCAGGCCAAAGCCTGGCTGTTTACTAAACCAATAGAGTTCCTATCTCCTTAGCACCCAACTCAGTGACCCACTGGGCACAGAAAAGGGCTGAAGCTTCAGTCCACGGGAAAGGAGCCAGATCAAGAAGTCATTCAGAGAAGAGTCTCCACTGGACTTTCTAATTTTATTTTCTCTGGTCAGCCTTCTACATTCGGGGTTCAGCTAACCTCCTACTCTATCCTCCCCCCCCCCCATTCCCCTAGAACTCAGTTATACCTCACACAATTAAGTCACTAGTGTCAGGAAATATATAATTAATACTTTACTACATAGCTCACTGTTTCTTTATCAGACCTCATCGTTTTATATCCCAAAGCCTGAGTACAAAAGTAATAGACCTACCCACAGGCCTGGCATCCAAGAGTTAAATCACAGTCTAGCCACTACTTTCCCTCTCTGCCTTAGTGTCTCCCTTTGGAGCATGGGGTATTCCCAACCCCTACTCCTGCAAATACTGTCACTGGCTCCTTGGGACTATAGAGTGGATACTCAACAATTTTTTATATCTGGGAAAAGTGGAATGAAGCAGACCTTGTTACAGAAGGCTTGGAAGTCAGAGGTCACAGCAGGAGTCATCCTCCCAAACCCCTTGGATAGCCTCTCACCTCTGCCTGGGGACAGGGATGTATGCAGATTGCAGCAGCCCACTCTGGTCCCAGTCTCCAGCCTCATCCCAGCTCCCTAGGCCCCATGGATCCTCTGCTTTCTGCCCAGGCAGCAATTCCTCTGGCCCCACTTGGCCACTGCAATGGATAGCCCCCTGCTGACAGAACACAGGCCTGCCTTAGGGTAGGCAATGGCATCAAATCACTCCCTTCTTAACCCCCTTCCCCTCAAGTGTAAAGTCCTCTGCCCCCAGAGGAGCCCTCTAAATTCTGGGGTCCCATAATGGAACAAAAAATACATGAAATTCCTCCTAGATCTGACCAGGTCCTTCTGCTCAACACATGCACAATCAATCTCCCTCTTTATCTCCTCCCTCCCTCCCAAGCATAGGGCATATGTCAGAGATTCCTATTTTTCCTCCTTGGAAAAATGGACCAAGAATGCAAAAACCCAGTCTTCTTTAGAGAGTCAGTTCCTTGACATATGTGATGCCATCAGTGAACAGAAAGGTGGCCTATATTTCCACTTTGTATTTTAAGTCCCCTCTTCCTCCTGTCAACTAAGTATGGGGCTACCTAGATTGGGAATCAATACACACACACACACACACACACACACACACACACACACACACACACCCCTTCATGCTTGTGAGGGGGTGGGAGTTGTTTTGTTTTGAAATCAGTACCTTCCATCTTAGAATCAATGCTGTGTATTGGTTCCTAGGCAGAAGAGTGATATGGGCTAGGCAGTGGTGGGGTTAAGGGACCTGCCCAGGGTCACACAGCTAGTTAGTATCTGAGGGCACATTTGAACCCAAGATCTCTTGTCTCTAGGCCTGGCACTCCATCCACTAAATCATCTAGCTGCCCTGACCCCCCCCCCCACACACACACACACCCCGTTCGGTGGATTTTTTTTTTTAATCCCAATCCCGCTGCTCTCACAGATTTCCGGGGCCCAGGGAACACCTCCCAAAGTGAATCCTCTGGATGGCACCAAGGCAACAAGGACGGGGGTGTCAGGGCCCGGAAGTGTGACACCCCCCTCTCAGCGCCTCGGGCCGTCTCCCAGGGTCCACCCCCACGTGCCCTCCCCCTCAGCGCCGCCGGAACGCCGGCCCCGCCCCCTCCCTACCAAGCCGGCGGGAAGTCTAGCTCCGACACCGCCTCCCCAGCTCCTAAGGCCCAAGCCCGCGCAGCTGGGGCCCGCCCCTCCTTCCACCCAGAGCCCAGCGGTGTGACTGACAGAACAGCCCAAGGGGAGTGGGTGGTTAGAGGGCTGGCTAGGGGGCGTCTCCTCCCATCCCCCCTTCCCTCCCGCGCAGCCCCGGTCCCTGCCCCTCCCTCACTCCCTCCCCCCGAAGCCCAAACTTTCTGCAGCCGCCTCCAGCTGCGACGCCATCTTTGCAGCGAGAGAAACTTTCTCGGGAGGAGCCCCTACTTCGATCCCTGCCCCTCACCCCTCACCCGGCACCCAGCCTGTCAGTAGTCCATCTAAGTCCGGCAGCCAGCGCCGGCCTCGGCCCAGAACTGTCCCGTGCCCC